>NC_067167.1:18829830-19129830 GCF_903995435.1 Acomys russatus | reverse complement strand
GTGTGTGTGTGGATGCTTGCTAGGATTTACTGCTGTATTGTTTCCCCAGGTCTTAATTCCAGTCATCCACTGGGATAGTGTCGATCACATTGTGGTTGCTGGAACTACTTAGTATCCATGGGGAGGGGAGGCAGGATGCCTTCAGAACCATCAGCCCCCAAGTCTAGTCTGAAGAGCACTATCTAGTCCCTGTCGTAGACTTAAAGCCCATAAGGACTCTCAGCTGTGAGAACTGACCGAAGCACAGAACCACCTGGACACACTCAGTTTCAAAGCAAGCAGAGAAGCCCCCACGTGAGTGAAAGAGGTGCATTTGTACCATGACTGAGCTCCCCCTCCCCAGCCCCCCCTCCCCCGGTAAAAGTCTTTAAAGCACTAAACCATGTGGCAAAAGTTAATTGGAAGGGATTATGTTTTTCAGAGTTGTACTAACTTGGGAGCCCAACAGCCAAGACAATGATTAAATGCCCATCTGATTACAGGAAAGAAAATCCTGCCAGTCAGTCACATCAGCTGACAAGATTCCCAGAGGTTATCTGAAACCCTCCAAACAGCACAGGAAATAAACTGTTCAAGAAGAGGCCCTGGGTGCTGGTCCATCACAGTGGCCCTGGAAGCCAGACTAGAGAACCTCAGACATCAGGGCAAAAGGTATGATGCATGCATATCCCATGTCCTCAAGCCATCAGCCATGAGCTCAGTAGAGAAGCACAAAAAAAAAAGCTGTCCCGGGAGACCAGGAGAACTACTTCACTACTCTGTGTCACAGGTCACGGAGTAAGATCTCCCTGGCATGGCTGGGAAACACAGTGGTTGTCACCATATGGGTGCTGGCAGTCAGTGACTGACCAGATGACTCAGGCAAACCTTTCTGTGGACACAGCATGAAAATAGATCCTGCCTTGGGGGGGGGGGGCTCCTGCTTCATAATATTAAGGATCAACAACAAAAGAACATCAACCCACTCTTAAATTAATAGTTCACGCTCCTCAAAGAGTCACCGCAGTCTAGTCAAAAGAACGGGCTTCTGAGAGATGCTTCCAGGAGCCAAGACACACTATCTCCAAGGTCTCTCTGTGAAGGGCAGCACTCTACACAACAGATGCTCCATGCATAATCTTTACTTAGCTTTATTCTTCCTAGGCCTAGTACTGGGAGCTACCCTTTGCCCCAATGTAGGGAAAATAAGAAATAAAGCAATTAACACTTCTACAAATAAAATAGGAGTGCTAGTGCGAGACACAAGTAGCTCTCCAGTTTTCACAAGGACACCTAGTTGACATGACCATACACAAGGCATGTTAGCCATCCTGGCATCATTTTCCTTACCCACAAATCTTTTCTTTTCTTTCCTTTTTTTAAAAAAAAGTTTATTTCATGTTCATGAGTACTGTCTTCATGCAGGCCACAAGAAGGCATCAGATCCCATTACAGACAGCTGTGAGCCAACATATGGCTGCCGGGAATTGAAATCAGGGTCTCTGGAAGAGCAGCTAGTGCTCTTAACCACTGAGCTATCTCTCCAGCCCAAAAATCTTTTCCTGAAGAAATGTTTTGTGGGTTTCTTTGAATGTTCCCACTCTGGGTCGTTGTTCATTCCTCCAAAACCGAGTTGGTCAAGGCTTAGTGTGCTTGCTGTAAACTACCCAATGTGGATCACACTCTTAAGCTTTTCAAGGGGGAAGAAAAAAGATGGGTGTGTGGAGGGATGGGTGCTGATTCTCTCTTTGTCCCATCACAGGTCATCCAACAGGTGAAAAAGCAAAGTACACCAAGGAGCAGAGAGCACATGGGGGCTTCATGTTAGAATCGTTAAAGTCCAGACTTGTGGTGTCTGAACATTGAAAGGGTCTCTGATATTCTACCCTGATCTCATAGAGAAGCTCCATCATGGTGAAGACAAAGTTGCCTAGATCAGGCAGGAAGCAGAAGGAAGCAATGGTCACAGAAAAAATGTTTAGGTCACCAGAAATTGCGTAGAAAAGATGTGTACAAACGTATCTGGAACATGGTAGTTTCTCTTTTGCCATTCAGGAGTGGTCATGACCGAAACCCTCAGATGACTTGGCAGCTCAGCTTGCCAGGGAGAAGCTGAAGGCTGTAACATTGGTTATGCCATTACCTCCTCAAAATAAGCAATGGAATCCATGCTGGTATCACTTCAGTTTTAAAGAAAGACCTGGAGCTACATTCCCCAACTTACAGATTGGAAATGGTTGAGTTTGGATTTGAACCTGAGCCCCCCATGACTGGGGTGGAAAGGGAATGAAGGAAAGACACACAGAAAAGCTGAGAGCCTGTGGTCTTGGCTCTCTGCTTGAGAAGCCATAGCACCCAGGAAGCTCGGAACGTTTCCTGTGGAATGTGGAGGATTATTACACACAGATAAGCAAGGAGGCAAAGTTATTATGTACACATGAGCAAGGAGTAGGGTTAACTAATATCCATAGGAGCAGTTTTTGTAAGGGAGTAGTCTTTGCGTCATAATTATCTGGAGGGGAGAAAGCTACAGTGGGCATTTTCTGCATACATTATCAACATTTTTACTCAGGCCCAAGGAAATCTTTGCCACCCTTCAGAGCCTCCTTTGGGGAAGTCTTTGTCACTCCCATAGGACCGAGGCATTGAGGCCCTTGACATGGCTGTGCCCATGTCAACAACACAGATTCCCTCGGGGCTTCCGTGCTTTTACATAACCCCACAGACTCTTAACAGAGTGGTTCTCAACTCTCCTAATGCTGCGACCCTTTAATGCAGCTCCTCATGCCGTCCTGACTCTCCCCCTCCCTAGCCATAAAATTATTAACGTTCCTACTTCGTAACTGTGACTTTGCTACTGTTATGTATCATAATGTGACTATCTGATATGCACAATATCTGATATACAATCCCTCTGGGGGCGGTCTCCACCCACAGGTTGAGAAACGCTGCCCCAACGTGTCATTTTTTTTTTTTTTCAGCTTCCTGGGAGCATTTCTCTCCTACTCCCCAGCTGAGGTGCAGCTATGCCCCAAGATGAAACACTTTATTGGTTGTCTCTGAGGGCTAAGCCTCGGGGTTCATATGGCTTTCACTTTCCACCATGTCCTCCAAATCTGTAAGACCAAAGTCAAATGCTAACTTCCTCTTTTCCCTCCACATTGAAATGAAAGGAGATAGTTATCTCATTCATCTGGGGCCTTCATCGTTGTGCTTAGGTTTATTTATTTTATGTGTGTTAGTTCACAAGCCAATGCACTAGCCCACTCCTAGCTTGCCTAGCAACCTGACATCATCACCTGCCCCCGCCAGATATATGCCAGAGGCGCTTCAGCCAACTGTCACTGAGCTCTCTCGCTCTCTCTCTCTCTCTCTCTCTCTCTCTCTCTCTCTCTCTCTCTCTCTCTCTCACACACACACACACTTCATTCCCTCCCTCTGCCTCTCTATCTCTCTGTCTCTGTCTCCCTCCACCTAGGCTCTCCTTCTATCTCTCTGTCTCTGTTCCCCCCCCCCCCCACACACACACCCTGCCTCCATACAATACAATAAATCCCTTCATGCCAGATCTGTTGCGTGGCCTTTCTATTTTTATATACTACAACAATGTGTGTGACTGTTTGCCTGTGTGTACATATGTTCCCCACATGTATGGCTGGGGCCTGCAGAGGTCAGAGGTAAGAGTCTTCTAGAGCCAGAGTTACAGACTATTGTGAGCCACAGTGTGGCTGTTGGGAACTGAACCCAGGTTTTCTGCAAGAGTAAGAAGGCTCATAAAGAGTAAGCCAACTCTCTAGTTCCCTTATGGTTTTTTTCTACACATGCCCCATGTATTCATTCAATAATATGTGCATTGTCTTTTCTCCTCAAATATTAAAGGGCGGAAATCACAATGTCTATTTCTTTTGTGTCTCCCATGTGATCCTAGTGAAAACTTTATTTAAAAATTAGTGTAGGTTTGTGCTACAGATCCAAAGAGGATACCATTACAGCGACACCACGTATGTGCTAACTAAATTGTCCTCCTTGCTTATTTCCCAAGCATTTGCCCCAAGACAAAGCAACCTTTGAATGTTGTTTGGCTTTGTAACCTCTCATAAGTCTTTAGCATTCGACTGAAACTATGTATCTATACATTAGCAGGTACATGTAGAGTGTGTGAAAAACATGCATTTTGATAAAGTGGAGGTACCTAGGAGAAAACCCCACTACAGGCTGTATAAAATAAGCACCCGGTGCCGCATTGCTCCCTAGTAACCGGCAACCTCTCCTAGGATGTGAGCAACATTCTTAGGCCGCTTGCGCAGCCAGATGTGCTGACAGCCTTGGGAAAGATGGCTTTAATTGCAGCCCTAAAGTCATCTCTGCCCCATTCCCATAGCACTGCTTGTTTATAGTCTGAAATGGCTCAGCTGGTTCTGCAGGTTTTTCTCCTCCCTTCCCGGAGCTTAAAGCAAGAAGAGTCCCAGGTTCACTCAAGTGTAAACAGAACCCTCCCAAGGTCACTCTGGAGTGACTGCAGCCACTGGAGGCAGAAGGATTAGGTTTCTGTCTGTGACGAACAAGAGGAAAGTGATGCGTCTGTGCTGAGCTGTGTGTTCGCGCAGAACAGAAAGTGGTGAGGAAATAGCATTGTCATAATCTTGTTCAGACTTGATCACTTCCAGCTTTTTGTTTTTTCCAAAACACAAGATCAACTTTTGGGGGGGAAAATTGACTTCTGGTCATTGCTGTACGCCACTGCCACAAACCCCTAACCTCTTTCTGTCATTGTGTAGATATGTGAAATTACAAAGAGAACAAGTTGGCTACATGTTAACAACACACACTTAGGGAGTTGATGGGCCAGTTGGTCCTACATTGCCTTGAAAAAAAAAAAACAGGAAATTGGGGCTGGAAAGGCACAGGCTCCGTATATTCCACTCACTAATAGGTCCTGAGTACTTCTTTGTCACCACCCAACATGTCACCAAGCCTACAGTCCAGGGGGGATAATATAAATATATCTCTTGTTATCATAACACAATAGGGCCAACCAACAAAACCATGTCCATAGAAAGATACAATGGCTCAACTCTTTCCATCTTCAGTGACCTAAGCCAACTATCTAAAGCGATGAAACAAACACAAAAGTGAATCCATTTCTTTAAAAAAAAAAAGTTGCTGTTGTGGTCTGGGGAGATGGCACTGCAGCTAAGCGCACATACTGGTCAGTTTCTAGAACCAACATCTGGTGGCTCACAGCTGCCTTTAACTTCTGCTCTAGAGGGTTTGATGCCCCCTTCCTGCCTCTGAAGGCACGGCATTTACATGCATGCATGCGCACGCGGGCGTTGGGGGGTGGGGGAGGAGACGTGACAAAGGGAGACAGAGACAGAGAGACACAGACAGACAGACATTATCTTTTTTCAAAATTAAGCTATCATTTCTTTAAAAACAAGCAAACTGACGGGAATAGGGGGAGAGATGACTTTAGGACTGCAATTAAATCCCTTTTTCCCAAGGCTGTCAGCAGTGGCCTGAGAATGTGGCTCCCATCCCAGGAGAGGTTGCCGGTAACTGGCAGTGGGTACTTGCTTTATACAACATTGTAACTAAAATAAAAGTGAAAACCCTCCAAGTGTTTCTATAGGAACACATCCAACTAGACTTTTTAGGCCTGAGGCCGTCAGAATTGTACACTTTACAGGTTATGAAGGACCAGGCACCAGACAGAGGGGATCTGCCAAGACGTGCACATCAGCGTGTACAGCATCCTGAGAGGCTCTGCACTGCGTATCCGGGTTTGGAAATCAGGCTCTGGACAGACTATAGCAGACAGATTCATGACTAACCCCGTCATTCAGTTCCCGTGTGTCTGTGTCTGTGACTCTCCACAGCCAATCAACACCAGGAACCCAGAATGTACTTGGTAAATATTTAATACATAGAACTTAACTTTAAAAGGGGGCGCCTTGAGTGTTTTGATGGATGGACACACAGAGGGAAATTTAGGGGAATCTAAGCAAGACCATAAAATTAAAAAAAAAATAAAAATAAAAAAATAAAAAAAAAAGAGGATGAAACCTGTAGTTGGGCTTTTAAAGGACACCAGCCTTCCCACGGTGCTCACACATGTAAATGTTGACTCAATCTGATTCTTAAAAAAAAAAAAAAAAATTATGATTTTGAAATCCCCAAGCCACTGCCACTCCCTTAACTACACCGAGGTTCACATAATTGTTTAAATTTTTTTTCCCCTTCTGGGACTAGATCTTTGGTGCCAAGCAGGCAGGGTTACTGGCCTATAAACCTGCTTTCTGTCATTAGCTTTGACTGTTGACACCTGTAATGATTAGACGGGATTGAGCAAAGGGTATTTTTGCAGTCTGTGGGGAGGAACCTGGAAAGTAAACAGTGCATCTCATTACTAAGTCCTGACTGTGCAGAACATGCCGGTCCAAATGCCATGGTTAGATAAGGCCCTGCCACGCCTATTAACTTCAAAGAGAAATTGAAGGCCAAACTGAGCCCATATGCCACCTGTCCTTGCACCTCAGACAGCCCCATGGCCCCAATTTCTGCACTGAGTTAATTTCTGAAGCAGTGTATATGATAGCAGCTGCTGCAGACTTAATCATTACCCCCAGGTTGGCCTCCCTCAAGCACACCATGAAGACCTTTGTACCTGAAGCCTCTAGAGGTCCGGATGATCCCCTTGAAACGTGCCCTTCTGAAAGACAGGTCATTTGAAAGGACTCCAAGGGACAACCTCGCGCTGCCTTACAAAATGTTGAGGCTTAACCCATCCAGCCACAAACACGGAGATTCAGATGTTGTCTCAGGTACCGGTGTGGGGGGAAACTGGTCAGCATTGCCACAGAGGTTAACACTGGAGAACCGAAGGCACAGACCCAGGAGCCTCTGAAGAGAGTAGGCACAGAAGCCGACTTCCCCCATGCCATCTGCGACGCCCTGTCGGCAAACTCAGCTACACGTTTCATCACGTGACTTCAGAGGTCCACGATAAGATTTGGAAGTCATCAGTGCTGCCGATCCAAGCCCCTTGTGTCTTCTGTCCTGGTCCTTGGGAGGTCCCCCTTGGGTGTATAGTCTTTATCAAAACAGAGACGTCACAGCCAGTGGAGTTAGAGTTGATGGATGTGAACTCGTGGAAGCACTGGTGAAAGCACACTTCAGAAAACTGATGCCATTCACCCAGACACCCCAGGAAGGAAGGCAGAGGTTGGTGAGGCCTTAGGGCATGGGGCTTCCTCAGAACCTTATACCCCAGGTACCTCACTCAAGGCATGCATCAATTTCTGATGTGTGTCTGGGGCTCCCCTATGAATAGGAGACCCCCTAATCCAAGTGACCCATCCTACATTTGGCCCCTTTTAAAAATTTTGTTATATGCTTTCTGTGTGACATACATGGGATCATAGAGTGGCAAGAGGAGTCCCACTAGGATGGCAGGAAAGCCTGGGCTTGTCACTTTTAACATGAGACCTGGGACTGGACAAGGTAGTGAACCCTAGCAGTCAGGAGCAGGAGGCAAGAGGTTAAGGGAAGAAGAAAAAAAAAAAAAAAAGAGTTCAAGGCCAACGGGGTCAAGGGCGACCAAGTGTGTCTCAAACAAATAGACAACAGATGTACTTATAAGCAAGAAAACAAACAAATAATAGCATGCAAACTGAGAAAGACTCAGTGCCACCACACGAAATATTAAGAACAGCATTTCAAAAAGAAAGAGGACTTGTATTCTGTAAGAGACCTTAGAGAGTGAAAACCCAGAGCAGGCAGCAAGCCTCCTTCCCCGTTGCCTGGGTGGCCTCACTGAGCTCCGCAGGCGCAAGTGAAAGTGCCCAGAGGTGTGACAGGAAGTGGGGATGGCAGCCCAGGCGGTTTAGTCTCAGTGAGAACGGAGGGTGGAGGCTGGTTTTATTATTTTAGGCCAGTTGTATGGGTGACTCTGTGTTTCCACGAGAGTCCCACCCTCGGGTAGGTGCATTCCAGAGACACAGAAGCTGGTTCATCTCCCGTTGGCCTCTCACAAATTCTCCGCAGTTGACACTTTCTGCTTCATCTTCTCCTGAGCCTTCCAAGATGATCGTTGTCTTAGGGTTTTTATTGCTTCAACAAAATGCCATGACCAAAAAGCTTATCTGGGAGGAAAGGGTTCTTCTGCTTACACGGAAGTGTAGCTGTTCATCATCACAGGAAGTCAGGACCGAAACTCAAACAGAGCAGGAACCTGGAGGCAGGAGTGGATGCAGAGTCCATAAGGGGTGCTTTTCACCAGCTCACTTCCCATGGCTTGCTCGGGCTGCTTTCTTTAAAAAATAGAACCCGGGACCACCAGCCCAGAGGCAGCACCATCGACCTTGGGCTGGGCCCTCTCCCAAAGTGTCACTAATTAAGAGAATGCGAGGCCGGGCGGTGGTGGCACATGCTTTTAATCCCAGCACTCAGGAGGCAGAGGCAGGCGGGGCGGATTGCTGTGAGTTCGAGGCCAGCCTGGTCTACGAAGTTAGTCCGGGATAGCCAAGGCTACACAGAGAAACCCTGTCTCGGAAAAAGAAAAAAAGAAAAGAAAGAAAAAAAGAAAATGCCCTACAGCTGGATCTTGTGGAGGCATTTCCTCAGCTGAAGCTCCCTCTCAGATAACTCTGGTTTGTGTGTCAAGTTGGCATAATCCAGCACAACCGTCTTGTTCTGCACTAGTCAGGAGCCACCAAATAAAAACTTTGTCATCGTCTCTCATTTCCACCCCACTGTTTGCTCTCTGTCTTTACCCTTGTTTGGAAGGAAGGCCTCTCTCTTCTGCACCTTGCCCCACAGGCCTATCAGCTGTGCTCTCTCTTGTTTATTTACTTTCTCCCTCACCATGGCCCATCTCTTACTAAAGCAAGGGTTACTCATGTCTCCTCCTCCTGAGCATTTCAGGCTGGGCCCTGCTTATCTTTTAAGCCAACCTCCAACTCTCCAAGATTTTTACCTCAGAACTCCATTGAGGCGGCGAGCCAAGTGGCTGCTCTTCACTTCCGGGACCCGCCTCAGTCTCTGTCCGGTGTCCACATTGGTCTGTGGCTTCCTCTCCAGAACAGCTGCCTCACACCTCTGCTGGCTATGAGATGCTAATCCGTTCATGTTTCTAGACCCAGCATCTGTCCCTTTGACTCTGTCCATTAGCAGAACCCTGTGCTAAACTATAGAACCAGCCCTGAGTCTCGGGTGGAAGAGACTTCAAGTCAGCAAGCTCCACCCTCTGAGAGCTGGCGTTTGCCTTGGCTTGCCCTCCCCCAGGCCTAGAGCAGCCATCTTCCCTCTCGTGTGTGAGCCCGGCTGGGGCCAGCACTGGACCCCTGGGTTTGTCTTGTTATCCATCCCACTTAGTAAGTGTGCATAATGTGCCGGGTTCCACAGCATACGCCTCACCTCCTGCACATGGCCACCCTTCCTCCTCTCTTGATGAGTTTAAAACAGCCCTGTGCTAAAGAAGGCTTGAGAAAGTTGCTCAAAACCACACAGATAGTCAGTGATATAACAGGACTGAAATGGAGCTTCTAACACCAGAGCCTTTGCTTCATAAGTAGCTGTGAGTGTGTAGGGGTGTGTGTGTGTGTGTGTGTGTGTGTGTGTGTGTGTGTGTGTGTGTGTGTGTGTGTGTGTGTGTGTCTGTATGTGGGTTGTATTTAGGATGAGGGTGTGTATGCGTGTGAGTGCGTGAGTGTATCTGTGAGTATGTACATGTGTGTGTGTATGGGTTGTGTGTGTTTGGGGTGAGGGTGTGTGTGTGTGTATAAGTAGATGGGTTATGTGGGTTTGGGTGAGTGTGTGTGTGTGCTTGTGTGTGTGTGTATTTATATATGGGTTGTTTGGGGTAAGGGTGTGTGTGTATGGGTTGTGTGTGTATTTATATATAAATTGTGTGTGTTTGGTGTGTGTGTGTGTGTGTAAGGTAGTGAGTAATGGTAAGAAAGTTTTCTAAGACCCTCCATCTCATGCCAGATTTCCTGGTCTTGACTAGCTGCTGCCTAGCTGCCAGGCACAGTCATTATCACTCTCTCTGTGCCTGTCACTAGGCCTGTGGGGACCTGCCCTTCCTTCCTGCTTTCTGTTGACAGCTTTGCTGGAAAATGACCCACTGGCTGCCACTGTGCTCACCAGATGCATGCAGTGCAAGCTGGTGTGCACTTCTTGATGGCTCCCCTCCTTTGGAGCCCTCCCCTGATGGCTCCTGGTCCTTTGCAGGGACTGGTTCCTTCCTTCTCAATCCATTCCATCCCTGCGCAGGCCATCGAACCACATCTTCTGCTGAAGATTTGCCCCTGCTCTTCTCGGACAGTTTCCGTCCTCACACGGCTGCAACCCTTAGCTCTGGGCTGGTGCTCACCCTTCAAGCTGAGCTGTACTAACTTTACTGGAAAACCTGTCCCAGAACCTTCGAATAAGACATTCATTCTTCAAACCTTCAGATGTGCACTGTGCAGAATTTAGTCATTAGAACACTATCTTCCAAAATAAAGATGCTACCAGAAACCCAAGCAAGTCTGCTAAGTCAACTTGTCCTTAGAAGGAGAACCTGGCCAAGAAAAAAAAAAAAAAAAAAAAAAAAAAAAAAACAACGATAATGAAAACAGCAGACAAGCAGCATCTTCAAAGGTGCACTGCAGTCAGCTACTCTTCCCTGCCCACTCTTTTCTTCCTGAGGACAGACGTCTGTGCCTGGTGGAAAGCCACATAGCAAAAGTCTTGGGGACAGGACTCAACTTTCAGGCTGACTTCAAAATCTCTGTTCCTCTCAAAATGCTTCTGTCTTAGTGCCTGCTGGGTCATTTGAAAACCTTGAGCAGAAATCCCCCCAGGTCAGCATCATGTATTCTCTAAGAACAAGCATCTTCAAGCAGAAACCTGGAACAGAGAGAATCAAGGCCCAGTGACTTCTGTGTTCTGTTTAACAGCAGACCTTCTTAGTCCTTTCTCCTTAGTACTTATGAGAAATCATGATCCCCAGGGGCAGTTAGGGGACTTCCAAGGAAGAAGCAAAACGGCCAAGGCAGAGGGAGCTCCACTAGGCACTCTTTCTCCATCTGGAACAACAGTAGATGCACATTCATTTTCTTGCCTTTCCTCTCGAGGGGCAGTAGGCTCTCTCTCTCTCTCTTATTTGTAGCCTCCCTCTTCTACAACAAAACGAAATGGCATACAAACTCTTTATCAACCTTATCTCCAGTGAAAGAACTGTGCACAGACTTTTCTAAGACATTGGTTTATTGACAACAATGAAAACACGTGAGGAAATAATTTTCTGTTGACATTGAAGTCTATAGAACAAAGGGACTTTCCTTTCTAGTCTTAATGTCATGTTTGTGGCATGTTTATAAAAAGGTATAAATGATAAGGACAGCAAAGTCAATTGGGAAATTATCCTTTTGCTGAACAGGCCAGACTCTGCTTTGAAAAAAAAAAACACAAAAACATTTTGTTCCCAGGTCCTAAGGACAATGAGGCACATCTACTGACAGGTCTGGATAGCATTATTCTTCAAGAGTAAGAAAACAACTCATTTAAAGGCCAGAGCTGTCTGTTTTAATGTTTGATGGGTTGGTGGCTTTTTTCCCCCTAAGAAATATTTGTCTGATGCATCTATGCATCAGGAATCATCCCAGATTAAAATACACCCTTGCTTCCATTTTCCACAGAACGGACAGTGCTCCTGCTGAAAAGGCTAATTGCACCAGATCACGTCACTCCCATGAGTCAAAGCTTTCCCTGGCTTCCCTCTGGAGGTAGAACATGTTTCAATTCCTTTCCGTGGAGGTGGCCTCGCTGCTCACCCCTTCGTACCATGCTCCAGCCACACTGGCCTACCCCACGTCCTATGAAGATAACGGGTTCCGTCTCACCCACAATCCTCTCTCTCGCCCCTCCTTCCGTATCATGCTTTCTCCCCCAACTCTCCTTCACATGGCTGGAACTTTTCTCTCTCTGCCTACGTATCATCTTTCCTCAGAAAATTAAAAGTAGAACAACTGTATGATCCGCCTGTACCACTCCTGGGTATATGCCTGAGAGAATCAGGCAGAGACCCCACACACCCGTGTTTTATCAGGACACTAGTTGTAACAGCCAGGCTTGAGCATTCAGCCTGGCGTCTCTCAACAGATTAATGAATGGGTAAAGAAAACACGGTGTATATATACTTGATGGAGATTTATTCAGTCAAAAAGAATAATAAAACCATGTCACTTGCATGAAAAAATAGATGGGATGTATCATGTTAAAGGAAACAGCCCAGTCTGGCAAAGACAGGAGTCACATGCTTTCTCTCATACATGAGGGTTAGCAGAAGAAAACGGCTCATGAAAGCAAAAGGGAGAACCAGCATGGATGTGGGAGCTAAGATAGAGTGATGGAAGAGAAGACGGTCAAAGCGCAGTATATGCTCAGGTGGAAATGTCATGTCGAAACTCATTACCTGCAACAGTTAATACATGTTAAAAAATAATAAATAAATGGAGGAAAACCTCAAACAAATAAAAGCTATCTGCTCCTAGAAGGGCTTCTTTCTCTAAAGTCTCTCTCTCTCTCTCTCTCTCTCTCTCTCTCTCTCTCTCTCTCTCTCTCTCTCTCTCTCTCTCTCTCTGTCTCTCTCTGTGTCTCTGTCTCTGTCTCTGTCGCTCTCTCTCTCTCTCTCACCTTCCCACTCCCAACCCCTCTTTATTAACAGTGTTTATCATTCCTGGACACCACACCTGTTGATTTGTTTACTTTTGTATTGTTTTTTTTTTCCTCCTACTAGAAAATCTTAATTTCCAGAACCCAGTATCCTGAATCCAATTTCTCTATAAACACTCAGGATGCCACTTACAAGGCAAGCGCGTTTGATTTCCTTCTTGCACATTGGAAAAGTGGGAGGGTTTGAAGGTGCATTGCTTCAGACACCACGAAGAAGGGTCTCAGTTTTCCATTTCCCTTGCATTAAACACACACGTGCACGCGTGCGCACACAAGCACATACATCCATATGAGCGCAGGCACACACAACATTTAAGTCAGAAAGGAGAGTTTAGCCATCATGTTATCGTGTGTGTGTGTGTGTGTGTGTGTGTGTGTGTGTGTGTGTGTGTGTGTGTGTGTGTCTATACACTGAGGAGCCTCCTTATATGCGTTTCTGGTACATGGAAAATGCCTAGGTGCAGAGTACAGGAAAAGATAAGGTCTCTTCTCTGCAGAGGTTAGCACTTAGCCACTTGGCTGTGCTGATCTACTTGGCTGCCTGAATACTCTTTTCGCCTGTCAGCCCTGCCAGTATCAATTTTATCCCCTTGGGGGTCCTCCTCCATGGACTGTGCCACACCGCTGAGCCCCTTGCAGCTGTGTTATACAAGGCTCACAGAAACTGCACGGGCGTCTTGGTCACATCTCCCCTCAGCATTCATACTTCGTTTCCCGCAGCCAACCCTGCAAGCTTTCCAGAGGAAAAGCATGTGTCTCTCTTAGGCCAGACAATCAAGAGAGAAGAGACAGTTTTGAAGAGACTATGGCAAGGAGACCATTCGGTATACTGTTCCAGATGCCTGTGGTATGTGTGGGTAGCAACATTCAAAGTGTTCTTTGTGTGTCCAAGGATTTCCATATCAGGAAGGCCCAAGATGGAATCATTTGCTGGAACTCATTAACAGCTGGGCGCAGGGGTTCACCTAGGGATGGTATAGAGACAGAGATAGTCGGGTAGACACGTGAAAATGTGAGCAAGGAGAGTATGGACGCTGAGCAGTAACCACGTCGGTGCTCAGAGAGTGCCAAAAGTGGTTTCTGTGAATATCAAGAAAGGTTAAAATTTTTCCCAAAATAAAATAAGATAAAATAAATATTGGCCAATGGGGGCAAATGTCAAAAAGAATCTACATTTTAAAAGGCTAGACAAATACCCACTCGATTTGGTAGCTGAACCTTAAAGAGCAATTTCAACTGAGTAATGAGAACAGATGCCTGACTGAGAGGGAGTGAAAGTGGACTTTGAGGAGGGGAGTAATTAAAGGGAGTTAAGACAAGGCCCCGAGAAGCTTGGCTTGAAGACAGGAAAAAAGAAAGGCTCAGCCCTAAGAGAGGGCAGCTTGGACAGTCACAATAGATGCAGTTCCTTTGCACGCCAATCACACCGCAAGAAAGCAGTGTTTTCCAGAGCACATTTTAGAGTTTCATAAGACATTAGAGTACATTCTCAGTTGAGAATCATGTTTCAATTTTATTATGATACATTAAGATATCCCCAAAACATGAAGGAGAAAAATGCAATATGAGGAGAAGCCCAAAGTGCATAAATCCATACTCTCACTATACAAAAACCTCAACAAAGAGCAGCGGTAACAAGCATGTGTGCCTACTGTAGGAAGCAGGAAGATGCATGGCTGGAGTATGGACCAGAGAAAGGGGCCTGGGGACACAGTGAGGATGTATACGTGACTGTTACACTTCTTGCAGAGTCTAGACATTGTGAGGAGGTTATGATCCACAGCAAGGCCAATAAAAGCCAACTGAAGACCTCAAGGTAAGGCTCAAAAAAAAAAAAAAATCCTGAACAGGCAAATAGGTATGACTTAGGGTCACAATGGCAAAGCACGTAGACAGGAGACAATGGGTGGAAAAGGAAAGTAACATAAAAATTAAGGCACCGTCCTACCAGTGTCTTACCAACTGAACTGAATAAAGTACCAAATTTCCACAGTGACTCAGTGGTTGAGAAACCCAAAGACCAGGCAGACAGGAGGGCAGCATTCACTTGGAGGAGGATGCTTATTCAAAATGCAACCAATCAACCATGTAGAATTTTCGTGACACCGACTAAATCCTAATGCATTCAATGCTTTATGTTTTCTCATTGTGTATCAAAATAATTAGAACAGTAAGGTGCCAGGGTGTCCCTCCCACCTCTGCCCCTGAGAGGAACTCTTCTTTGTGTTTTCATCTAAGCAGCACCCCGAAGACGGTAGGAAGTCTTTCCTTTGACTTGGCTGATCTTCCACAACGTACTCCAGAGGAGTAGATTTGTCTGTGGCAGGAAATAGAACGGGGTGAAGAAGGGAGAGCGGAGAAGGGCCATCTTATGTCTGTTGAACTATGAACAGCCATTGTGTTAGCTATAAGAGAAAACGTAAGCACAAAGGATAAGTGGTATGGTTAGTGAACCACCAATTACAGAGCTGAATGGAGAGGCTGAGGCTGTGACCTTAGATCCAGGTGGCAGAGCTAAACACCTCCCGGACAACTGGAGAAATCATTGCAATGTTCTCCTTACATGACCTCAGGTTGTAGAGCGGAAGTGATGGCCCAAGAATTATGGGATTTGAGAACTACCTCCAAGTCAGTCGGCACTAGTCAGGTGTCCACTTCTGTCTTCTAGTCCTTCCTCCTGCCACTGGCCCCAATCCATTCCTGTTTGTTTCCCTGAAAGAGTATTTATAGAGGCCTCACTATGACTAATCAAGTGTCTCCATATCCTAAGACATTTAATGATCCCCACCATGCTAGTAGGTAGCTCCTATCTGTTTATGGATGGAACAACTATGACACAAGCAGGCCAGGTCATGTGTCCAGGTGACACACAGCTGGTGAGCGTGAGAGCGGAAGTTAAAGCCCAAGGTCTGTAGACCCAGAGCTTTTGTTCTTGGCCACTGGGATATTGCTGTCTCCCATCTTATTTCAGGAAAGTGGTCCACTTTCTCTCCTGGAGTATCACAAGATTCTTTAGCTGGTCTTCATTAGCTTTACATGCTGTGGGTATTTTTTTTAATTATAAGAATAGCATGTGATCCATGTGCGAGGCTGTGGTACACTCCTGTAATCCTAGCACTCGAGGAGGCAGAGGCAGGAGGATCTCTGTGAGTTTGAGGCCGGTCTAGTCTACAAAGTAAGTCCAGGACAGCTACTCAGAAGAACCTTGTCTCAAAAAAACCGACAACAACAACAACAACAACAGAATGTGAATACATTTTCTAAGGAAAATATCATAATAGCATGATAAAATGTCATTTTTCTGTGAGCTATGGTCCCAGGTCCCTCCTCTGCATGTGTTTTTTTTTTTTTTTTTTTTTTTATAGAGATTTTCCTGCATGCTTGTGGACTTTAAAAAACAATATGATTTGATAGACAGTTTCATGATATATTATGCCAATCATCTGAAATCTTCACTTTAAGCTCACCTGCATGTCTTTCAGGCTGCTGTAAATGAAAACCATGTGACATATGAAGGATGGAAACTCTATTTCCTTTCTGGAATACTGCAAACAAAGATGGTGCCATCCTATTGAAGTGTCCTATTCTGCTCATCTTAGTACCAATGATACCTAGATAATCTTCATCATCATCATCATCATCATCATCATGAAGAAAAGACTGAGAAGCAATTGAGGAGCAACAGTTCGAATGGACTAGAAGGGCACTAACTCCTCGTCTGACTCTCCGTCATGCCTTAAGGCCAGGCCCAGTTCCTGATATCATACGTACACACATAACCGCAATATTAGTTTACCTGGAACACGGGGCTCCATTTGGCCCCACTCACCGGATGTGACAGCCTGCCTCTTTCTATGTAGATAGAGTGAACACAGAAAGCTAACCCTAGTCACCTCCAGGGGTAAGTTCACATAGACAGAAACCGCATCTCTCTCAGCACTGGATGGAGTACCAGCTCTCAGCTCAAGGAAGGAAACAAGCGTGCGCTGAATGAATGAATGAATGAATGAACGAATGAACGAACGAATGAAGCTCATTGAGTGATTCTGGTTACTCAGATTCCACAAAGTCCTACAAAACAGGATCTGCCATGACCATGATGACCTAAGGTGACCTTCACAGTCACAGGCCAGTAGCACTGACTAAGAGTGAGACAAGGAATTAGAACCTACCTGTGATGTGCTAGTCAGACACCCAGGTTAATGAAATGTCGTCCCCATGGGCTTTTCATATAACCTAAGGTGATTTTCTTATCCTAGTCCTTCAGATACCTTGCTTATAATAATGAAGATAATAAAAAAAAAAAAAACTGTAGGCCTTAGTGAGGATTAAGTGAACAAAAGCATCTTCTGATGCGTGAGACACAGAGTAGGAGGTGAGTAATGCCAATCTCATGTCTATTTTCCTTCCACCCACTCACCGCCCCCTTACTAATGAGACTTTGAATTTATTTATGCTGACAAGCCATCTCTTCTCGTATTTCCACCTCTGACAAGCCATGGAACAACTTCTTCCTATTATTTACAAGGCTCAGTACAGTGGTACCCAGCCTTCCAAAGGCTACGACCCTTTAATAGATACAGTTCCTCGTGTTGTGCTGACCACATGACCATCAGATTATTTTCGTTGCTATTTTTGCAACTGTGATTTTGCTATAGTTATGAACTGCAATGTAAACAGCTGATATGTGACCCCCAAAGGGGTTGAGAGGCACAAGTTAAGGAACATGGCCCTAGAGGATTAAGAAGAATTTAAGGCAACACAACTAAACTAAACAACCCTAATCCCTCCTCTATTATGAGTCCTGCTTTCCCAACATTTAAAGATGATTACTCAGAATAACAAATATAACCAAAGAAAAAGAGACTATCAGTGTGAGAGTGGGAGGCATAGGCAGGTGGGAGTCCAAAGGATAGCAGCTGGAAGGGGCTGATAGAGTAAGCAAGGGAAGGAGGGAAAGCAACATAAATATATCTCAATTTTTAAAATTATAATTTTGTAGGGGGAAAGCAGGAGGGAGGGAGGAAGGGGAGGATACAAGGGATGGGATAACAAATGAGATGTAATATGAATAAATTAATAAAATATATATAAAATAAATAAATAATAATTAAAGAAAAAATAATTTTTTTAAAAAAACTAAAATCTTGAAATAAAAGAATGGCTACCCACAAACCACTGGGGCATACCTACTGACCTGAATGATGCTGTAACTAGTCACATCTTTAAAGCTGACCTACCTCCATTTCTTCCGTTCATCCTGACCTGCAAACTTTGAGCAATGCCCAGCTTGATGAAGGCAGTGTTTCTGCAATCTCTTACCCAAGATCTTATACGTCTCCTTTAAAAAAAAATAATAATAATAAATCCACTTTTTTGCTTTGAGGCCTTGGGAGTGTCAAGGATAATTGACGTATTTCTTCATGTGCCCTTGGCCTGTTCATCTTTTCCCTTAAAGACTTAGCAAGAGGTACCCGTTTAGAGCTGTAGTCAACAGCATTAGCTAAACATACTACACCCAAAAGACAAACGACAGCTGGATTAGGGAGGCCCAGCTCACCTCAGACTTCCTTATTCACATAAAGTTCACAACCCTGATGAATCCACCAACTCATGCCTCACCTCGAAGAACTCTGAAGTGGAAATTAACAGCCTTCCGAGGCCTGTGAATAACTACACCGTACAGACTCTGTAGTCAGCGTTCTTTTCCAGGGACTCAGAATGAGATACTGGGCAGAGATGCACCAGGACCGTGCAGATCCATGTGGGGTTTTTACTATGCTCTATAATATAGGATGAGGGGTTCATGGAGGTGTCGTCAAGGGAGAACAAACTATGAGGCTTCGGTCAGACTGCTCTGCTAACTGCACGCACGTGCTGTCGACCTGAGGGATCTAGAAACAAGCTATGTCTCTAAAGCTGAATTCCATATCTCCCTCTTCACATCAAACTGTAAACCTTAGCAATGCGGAGCCTGATGCTATATAGAAACAGACGTATACGGCAAAGAGGAAAACACCTGAAACTGGAAATATTTCAGAGAAAAATCCCAGCTCAGTTCCAGTTGTCAATTAAAATGTAGACTAATCTCATTCCCTCCTTCCCTGTTCAGAGAAGCAATGTTCCCTTAAGCCCCAGTTAGACCACTAACTCATCTAAATTACAGTGCCAAAAGCCAAGACTTTGCTCTGCCTGTTAGGAGTTTGGCTCCAGCCTGCTGTACCTCATGTGAAAGCAGACACCGTTCAGGACTCTCACCTAAAGCCACGGCAAAGCATTTTCACTGTGTGCCGTGAAATCGATTTTAAGCAGCCTGCTAGTCTCTCACATTGGGTTTCCTGGTGGTAAGGAATAGATTGGGTGGGATGGGGCCGAGATTTGGGAATAGCAAGTATAATACCTTAATTTAAAAGATTAATTAGGCATGTCAGAGATATGGGGAATGCTAAAAAAAAAAAAAAAAAAAAATGTATCAAATCAAATACTTAGGCTCAGGGGAGCTTGTTCTCCCTTGGTGTGTGTGTGTGTGTGTGTGTGTGTGTGTGTGTGTGTGTGTGTGTGTGCGCGCGCGCGCGTGTGCGTGTGCGTGTACACGCGCATGTGTGTGTGTGTATGTGTGTGTATGTGTGTATGTGTGTGCGTGCGCACACGTATGTATGTGTGTGTGTGTGTGTGTCTTCAGACCAGTGGACAAACCTTGGGTGTTTTTACTAAGGCACCACTGACTGCCTTTTGTAAGGAGTCTTAGCTGGAGCTTACTAATTAGATGGGGTGATCTGGCCAGTGAGTCCAGGAGGCCACCTCCCAGTATTGGCTGAAATTACAAGCATGGCAAGCATTTAATGTCTGGCATATCTTCTTAGACCTCACTGACAGTATTTATGCTTATCATTTGAGAAAGTGAAACTAAGAACTTAGGAGTTGGGACTGGGGCAGGGGGGCGGAGCGGCAAAACACTGGAAGCATGAACAGCATCAATTTCTCAAGGTTAAAAAACAATGGAACAAGTTGGGCACAGTGGAACACATTTGTGATTCCAGCATTCTAGGAGGCAGAGGCAGGCAGATCGTTGTGGGTTTGAGGCCAGCCTGGTCTACAAAGTGAGTCCAGAATAGCCAAGGCTACACAGAGATACCCTGTCTTGAAAATCCAAAAACAAAACAAAACAAAAACAAACAAAACAACAAAACAAACAAAAATGAAACAACCATATAGAAGATAAAAATCTTACCAGAAAAAAATGAATAGGAAACGTCTTTAAGAGTGTTGGTGAAATGGTACTTATGATGATTAACCCTAGAAATGAACCCATAGCCATCCCAATTGGCAAAGCTTCATTCATCAGCTTTATAGGACTGACAAAATCCAGTCTTCACCTACCACAACTGACCAGCTTGCCCTATAGGAAGTCAAGAAAGTTCCTCTTCCTAAGTACACCCACTTTAAAAATAAGATAAAATAAAACTCATCTCTACCCCCAAAGAACTGGGTCACACAGTAGAGATGGCACTCCACGATGTCATTAACTTGGGTTGTGGGGAAGCAGGGCTCCCATAGGCCTGAAAGAGTTTCTTAAATTTGACCTACATTCAAGTATAATTATCTTTCTTTCCCAGTTGGCAAACAGATACCGCATAACTCTGTCATAAAAATCCCGTAATTAATACAGTATAAGCGAAATTGTCTGACCTAAAATGTGGCAAGGTACAGAAAAACACGAGGCAACTAGAATAGCACGGCTGCACCTTAGCCCTGGCCCCCAGGACATTAGAAGCCACGGTTTTCCTTTCCATAACAGGATTTATTTCATGTATAGAAGTCACCCACACAGTCCCATCGTAGAGACAGCAATGCGGCAAGCATACCAAATATTCAGGTCTAGTCTTAAATGTTATTAAAAGCATACCCAAGATTTAAGCTAAAGCATTCATTCGCCATGAAGCCCTGGGGCAGTGGGAATTTATGTAAACAATGAAATCGTTTGTTTGTGCCCTTGTATTTATTTGATTTCACCAAGGAGGTAGTTGAGAGATAGTGCGGTACAGGGGTTTAAAGCACTGAAAAGTTGACTCTTAGCAGGCCAGCATACCCGCTCTTTGATCTTAAGCAGATTCATCATGTTTCTGAAATACCTCTAGTTCCCACTTTGAAGGAGGTAGTGGCATCTATTTTATAGCATTGTTATATAAAGAACCCAAATTATAATAATTGAAGTACTTCTTTACTTAAAATGGATTAACCAGATGTTTGAGTTAGTATTATATATTCCAATACTAAGAAATCACTAATAAGAAAAAGTATGACAAAAGATATCTTTTTTTATTGTTGGGGAATTTCATACACGCACATAACGCATTTGCTCAAATGTACCCGCTTCCTCTCCTGTCCAGGTCCTCACTCTCCCCCAACGCCCCCTCCAACTTCCTGTGCTTTTAATTTTTAGAATACTTATTTACAATTGTATATTTTTAATGGTGTGTGAGTGCTCTGGCATGTGTGCCTGAGTGTACGTCTATGCACCGTATTCGAGCAGGTGCTCATGGAGGTGAGAAGAGGCCATCAGATTCTCTGGAACCAAAGTGAGAGGCAGGGGTAAGCCATCATGGAGGCACTGGAGAAGGAGCGAGTGTAGGTCCTCTGCAAGGGCAGTTAGCACTTCTGAACACTGCTTTAAAAAAAATTTTTTTTTAATTGTTGAGAACTTTATGCATGATTACCTATTTCATCATTTCTGTCCCACCCTCTACTGTACCAGCTCCTCACACGTCACCCCGTTCTCTCTCCCAAATCCGTGAGTTCCTTTTCTTTATTGTTATTGTTGTTGTTGTTGTTGTATACGTTTTTCAAAACGATGTGAGCTACGAATAAATAGTACGCACGCAGAAGTTTCAGGTCAGACAAAACCGTTCTGTGATTCCGAATAAAATGGTACACTGTGCACGTGTTTAAATTCCCTTCCAACCATAAGCCCACTGACGTGTTATTAATGGATTCAGTGACTCGGATGATGGCTCAGTCAGTGAGTGAGGAAGAGTGCTTACTGAGCCAATATGAGGGCCTGAGTCTCAAAGCCCAACAGCACTCACAAGAAGGTGAGTGTGGTAGAGCCTACGTGTAAGCCCAGGGCATAGAGCCAGGCAGTGAGTCTTAACTTCAGTGACGATGCTAGTCAGAGAGCCATAGAGGATCACTGACACACTTCTCTGACCCCTGTGCACATGTATACAGGCACATGTGCACACACATAAACCACCTCCTCCCCTGTGCATGCACACATGTGTGTGTGTGCTTGTGTGCACACACAGAGGATAGAAATAAGTATAATGATAATAAAGAATTGTTATCAGTTGATCAAACATCTCTACAAATGTTTGGAAGATGTCCTAACTGATGACAGGAAATGCAGAGAAGACAGATCAGAGCAAAACAGAGGAAAGAGAAGCAGCGATGAGGATACCTCACTTTTAAAGGACCACAGTGCTCCTGCTCCTGAAGTTCAGACAGCAAAGGGACACGTGTAAAGCACAAGCCTAACGTAGCCCACTCAAGCAACCCACTCAAAACTGAGCTGTAGGAAAGCTGCTTCTCCACGGGGAGAGTGCAGCCCGACTCCAGAGGGAGGCCTGCCCATGTGGGGGAGGAAGGCCATGGAAGACGCTGGGATGAGCACAGTTTTCGCACTACCAACTGACTCTCACACAGACCGGAAAATGTGATGGACATGTTTTCTGTAAGAATTCTATTATCCTCAGAAAGACTCGCAAATGCATTGTTTACAGTAGGCAGGAACAGAAAGGCATGATGAAAGAAACACTTACAACATTATTTTTTTTAAATCCCCTAAAAGGTAAAATTAAAATAGACTAGAACACCATACTGGGAAAGCTATCAAGTATTTATTAGGAACTGTGGAAAATTAGTATCGAAAAAGGAGAGAGGGAAGGGTAGGACATTGTCCATTCGAAAGGTAGAATGGAAAAAAAAAAGAAAGAAAGAAAGGTAGAATGGAATTTTGTGCCTGAAAGGCTTAGGGTGTGTGAGCTCACAAGCAGCTATGGAAGACACTTCCATCCAGGACAGTCATTGGAAGAAGACAAAGGAAAGACAGATCCTCTATAAAACAAACAGGGCTGAACTTCACGTTCAAGAGAAGGGGAGTGTGCCTTCAAAGTTCTAGAAGTCACTTTATAATTGTATCTTCAATATTTAATCTTCAGTAATATTCAGTATTATTCAGTATTCGGTATTAGGGAATACTTGCATGTGTTATTGATTTCCACACCCTGGGAGAAAGCAGAAGAACATCTTCCTCCCTCCCCTGCCAGCTGTGTGAGCAGGACCCACAAGAAGTGTGGAGAGAAGTGAGGATAGCAGAAGACAAGAAAGGCCAGTGAAAGTCACCGTGGAGCAGGCGCAGAAGACCGCCACAGACAAGGGGTTCACACTCTTGAAGCTGCTTCCAAAAAAATTTCCGCGGGGGGGGAGACATCATATAAATCAGATCTCTAACTCTAACGGAATAGAAAAAGAAAGGGGGAGGGAAATACTGTGGACATGAGAAAGACAAACAATATTTAAGGGGTGGGGAAAGTAAAGTGGGGAGATGGCTCTGTGGGTAGAAAGAAAGGATGCCTTGCAAGGATGACGACCACAGTTGAGATCCACGGCACCTGCAACTGCAGCCTGCAGCCTAGCCTACCTAAATCTGGAGCAATGCCTGTAATCCCAGTGCTTGGGTGGCTGGAACCAGTGAAGTCTGGGGTTCAAGAGAGAGCTCTGTCTTAATGTATAAGGTAGAGCGCAAGCAAAGACGCCTCCTCACATAGACTGTAGGTCTCCATAGGCATGGGCAACACATGCAGACACACGCATGCAACACACACACACACATACACCGAGACAGGAGTATACTGATAACTGACACTGTCAGAGGCTACACTGGGTTCCAGGGTAAATGCCAAAGATTAGCTCACACACTGTAGACGGAGAAGGTAGAATTGTGTGTGACTGGAGGACAGAAAGGAGATGTTAGACATCTTGACGATGAGGAGGAAATTTCCAAAACATTAGGAGACGAAGGTGTGAGAGGGCCGCAAGGACAACTGAGGATAGACTGCTTACTGTGGAAAGAGTGGGTGTTCTTTCTGAGGTCGCACAGGTAGCTAGTATAAGATGTGGCAGAAATATGATGAGTCTGGGAGCTGAGTGGCTGAGGTCGCCTTCTTATCTATCCGTGCTTTCCAAAAAGACTATTCACAGTATTAGACGAGTCCATCTTGCTGTGCTATAACAACCCACCTCGGCTTATGGAACGTTAGAGACTCTGTTTAGCTCACAGTTTCTGAGGCTGAAATTTTCAACATCGGGCAGCCCAGAGTGTTTGGCTTTGGGGAGAAAGTCCCCTCCGTGAGCTACCTTATGGCACATGGCGTCCTGGAGGAGCCTGAGCAGGAGAAGAGAAAACACATGGCAGGGGCAGGAAGCCAGATCATGAGAAAGGTGAGTGTTTTTGCTTTATAACAACCCACTCTTAAAAGGAAGCAAGCCAGTAAACCGGTTCCCATACAAATGGCTTTGATCCCTCTTGCGTGAAATAATTACCTTGGTCTAATTACCCCATCCTCTCTTAAAGGTACCTGTCTCTAACACCACCACACTGAGGACCAAGCTTTAACACATGAACCCTGGGCAACCTGCTCATGTTGTAGCCAAGCCACAGCCAATAGCTAAAGGCAGTAGCTTAAAGAATAGTAATACAAGCCGACTCTTTCAGAGATGGAGGGGTAACAAAAAAAAAAAAAAGAAGAAGAAGAAGAAGAAAGAAAGAAAGAAAGAAAAACACATGTCCCCAATTTAAAAGTCATACCTGCGCAGTGACAGTGAAGTCAGAGAAGGATGGGTTGGAAAAATGCTGACGTCTGTCCAAGTGTGACATTCACTGCTAAAGTATGTGGTTTCCATTTATACAATGATCACAAATTAAAAGTAATTGCTATAAAAGTACAAAGCACAAAGCACAAAATATATAATCCAATATTATAAATGAGCTGACCATATGTGTATGAAACACTTGATAAAAAAATATATTCTGAAATACATTGAATGCTGAACATGACTTCACTTCATTTTGGTAGGCAGACATGCCTATCAAAACATTAAAGTGTTCAAGTCCAGTGAGAGGAAAAGTGTTTTTCACCACACCCTTGCATCTGAAGACATCTAGGGCATAGGGAACGCCTGACTGCTTTGTGATGTCCTTGGCTACTCCAGAAATTATTCATGATGCTCCTGCAACAAGCTGAGTTCCTATGGGGCTGATACCTTGATTCGGAATCTGAAACCTGAAGTGGTTTGAGGGCTTGTTAAATTGAGATGCTGATTGACCCCAACACCAGTACCCTCACCTACATTCAAGACATACATTTTCTACCAGGAACTACAAGTGCATTGGCAATGAACATCCTCCCTTCCCCCCCCCCCCACCAAAGCAGCCTAGAACAAAGCGAATGTCCTGCAAGATGATGCTGAAACACTTATCACGGATGCATGCTATCTCACCACCATCTTTCCGGTGGAATAGCATGCCTGCCTGTGACTCAGATACTGTTCACTTCGGAAAGACAAAGATGAGAGGGCTACTTAAATGTTCAAACAGCACCCTCTGCTGGTGGAGAGGTGATTTTATTTGCAAAAGAGCTTAGTTTCACTGACAACAGAGAAAGGAGATTTTAAAAAGAAGAGGGAAAGAGGGGGAAGAAGAGAAAAGAGAAAGAGGAGGAGGAAGAAGAAACACAAGAACAAGAAGAAGAGAAGAAAAACAACAACAACAGGCCAAGAGACAAACAGGAGCAAATAAACAAATGCAGTGGGTTTCAGTCCTTGTTTTGTAAGGAAACAGACACTTGAAGCGACATCCGTAAGTCACAATTCAACACTTGGCCTTGGCAAAGCATATATATTAAGGAGTGGTTTTGAAGTGTCTGTCCTTTGCGTTACTAAGTTACTCATCACAAGCTTCCCCCGGGACTATCCCCAGTGCTCTGAATATGTGACCTGCTACATTACTTAGCCTTTTAGGAACATATTGTGTCAAACAAAACGTTTCCTTAGTTCACAGACCAGGACTCTTATAGGAGCCCAGAACTGCCAGGTTGCCTGACATGTTTGTAGATGCCTAGGAAAAGTCCAATGTTGATTTTTTTTTTTTCTGTCTTGCTTCAACATAAGAAATGGTTGTTTGAAGACAGTAAAATGAGCTTGTCAAAAGAAAAAAAGGGTGAGTGAGTTATGTCCTTCAGGGCAGGGATCTGGAGATGCATTGCACTATGCATTATGAGCACTTAATTGAGGAATAGCAATTCAAATTAATTACCATATACATCTATAGGAGAAAGCTAGTATTTCTAGTATCTTTCGTTAAAAATCAGTTCCCAGCTTCCCTTGCCTCCAAAATCCTGGGATTAACAATGTAAAATATGCTCCATTCTTCAGTGGGCATTTGCAGTGGAGAATACCACGTGCATCTTTAAAGATGTTCCAGAATCTGGCTTCTTAAACTGTTAAGTCACAACCCCCTACAGGGTTGCTTAACTGAATATGAGGGTCCCAAAGACACTGACAACAGCAAAAGACTCCTGGATGTGCAAATGGCCAAAAAAAAAAAAAACCAACTCAAAATGTGTGATGAATCCAAGGTGCTTTGGCCTGTGCTCGCCTGTGTTATATCACACAACCTCACTGTAGCCTCATCTCTGAACACACACGTGCCCTGCATACTGTGCATAGGCTGTCACTCATCCTGAAGAGTATGCTGCAACACCATGCTCGGGTGCACTGTGTGCTGTGAACTATAGTGTTTTGTTGTTGTTGTTGTTTTGTTTGTTTGTTTGTTTGTTTGTTTTTTACTGTACACACAGTTTTCTGCTCCTATAGAAAAGAAAAATATTCCTACCATTGTGCCTCAGCGTGGAGGAATGTTAATTCAGGACACGGCTGTTCTGGCATGAGATCACATCCAAACACCTTCCAGGTCTTGTGATCCAGCTAGAATACAAATATGCCTTTAATCCCAAACAAAGGTAAAGTTGGTTTGTAGAAAGAAGCACCCATGTTTGAAAGGGATGTTGACTTGAGAGGCAGAAAAGGTGATGAATCAGAGAAGATTTGACAGAATAGTATAATGCCCAACTCTCATGACAAGAGAGAGGAAAGGGAAGCTACTTAAGAGGCAGTTTTCCCAGGACAGTAATATAGAGATGAGTTGCAGAAAAAGAACTCAGGTAAAGATGGAATGAGCCAGAAAATGAGAAGCCAGAAGATTAGAGTAGATTGCTGAGTTCTTTTGAGGCCAAGCAGAGAAAATTTGAGGGCCGAGAGAGAAGCCAGATTAAACAAATCAGCTGGGAGAAGAGTTTGAGCCAGAACAGCTGAGTTGAACCAGTCAGTCCGGAGCTCAGAAAGAACAAGAGTGATCTTATTAAGCAGTAAGCCCCAGAGGCTAACACATTCTAGGCCCAGGTTAGATTGTATGGAGGCTAGAAGCTTCCAGGACTAGGCCTAGGTTGGCAGAAGGAAGCAGCTAGCCTCCCAGACAACAATTGAGCTAGAAGAATAAAATTACTTTTGCGCCTCAGCAAAGAAGTGTCACAGTACTATACATTTGAATTATATTGTGTGTGAACATTTGATTGTAAGAATTGCTGTCTTGAGTTGCCAACGAGCTCATAAAAATACCATTAAATCAATTTTAGCTTGGGATTAAGGCCGAATTTCCAACAAGTTTTACAACAGCCTTACACGTATTTCAGGATTTCGTACTGTATATTCACGCAACGTGGCACTCTCAGCGCTGACAATTATAAAATCAAATGATCAGGCAGCTCTTAGGACTGCTGCCGATCTTCCATGTCCTGCCATATTAAATATTCAGGCAAGGCTTAATTCTTCTCATATTTACTACTGATATGCGAATCCTCACAGAAGAGTCCATGAGCCAACACAGGTACTTGCCAATTAACGTCCCAGTGAGGCAGCTGCGTGGAAGCACATAGGCCAGAGTTCCTTCCTCCTGGCCTATGTGCGACCCTGATGGGCTGCAACAGCCTCTCCTCCCAGTGCTGGTTGCCTTCCTCCTCATGGCTCCACAACCTCCTCTGAGGTTGACTCCTTCGCCACAGCTGTGCTTGCCCAAGCTGCTCCGTGGTTAGTTCCCTGTCTGCTCATTTGTTTCTACACTTTTCCCATCTAAACACATGGCAAAACCAAAACACCCATGTATTGCTTTATGTGAAGTCTTTTTTCTCCTTTGCTGTGAAGGCAGTGTCCGTATCTCTCATGCTTAGACTGTCATAGTAACTAGGGCTTGGTGACCGATTCTTGAATGAAGGCGACAACTGTTGGCGTATTTTTAAATTTTTTTTTCTTCTTTAAATCTCTTTCTTTCTACTCCTCCCCAATCTCTTCCAATACCCAAGCACCAGGTAAGAGAGAAAGGTTAGTGGGGAGAGGGAGAGTAGTTTTCCTTAGCTACTTCCTGCTGTTGAGGGTTGTCGGGGCCCTTGAGGCATGTCCAATCTTGCTTCAGGATATGTCTGACTTCTTCTTGTCACACTGCGTCAACAGCGACCAGGAGCAGCAGGGGGGAGCACCAGCCTTCTTCTTTCTCAGAGCCCCCAGTCTCTCTCTGGGTCTGGCATTTATTCCCACTGGCAAAGACCATGCCCCTCCCCCCTCTTTGTCAGCTGTGGACAAACTGGAGCAGCCCCAACGTCCCACACCTGGGATTAAACAAAAACACGTTTACATATAAACCAAAACTTCCACAACAAACAATTTTACTTCTTCTCGGGTGTAGCTGGACAACATGGTTGATACCACGCATACCCCAAGATTTGAGCTGTAGAGGGAAGAAATTACAGGTTGAGTCCCTAATAGATCACCAGGGTCTGCAACATTGGGAAAGTCACTAGCCCTCTCGGATTTGCTTCTTTATTCAAAAAGTAAGGCCTCAAGGATCTGTACAAAGGACTAAGGATGCTACAACTTGGTCCTCACACAATACTGATGTGTCAGAGTGTTTGATAGATATTTGTTTTCATCTTGATCCACTAGGCAAGTCAGTCTGCACCACCTCCATGTCTACTCTCTGACAGCATTCTCCCACCGACCTCAGTGTCCGTGCTCTCATCTGTGGGAGAGATCAGGCCTGGGAGAGTTATACATCCTCCTGTTTTAATCGCGGGATGTGATTTTAGGTCAGAAAGATTTATTCTTGACTGATAACCTTCCTGATCACATAGCTGACCTTAACTCCGAGAGAGAGAGAGAGAGAGAGAGAGAGAGAGAGAGAGAGAGAGAGAGAGAGGGCCTTTCTCTAGCCTCACATGACTCCAGCAATGAGCTATGATGCAGATGGAACTGTGGGTAGATCCTCTCCGAGGCAGAACATGGGATTCCCCTCCCAAAAGGAGGCAGGATAAAATGTTTCATGGAAAGCAAGCAGGACCAAACCCAGATCGCCTGGGGTCAAGCTTTCAACACCACAGCTCTGTACCCTTAACTGTATCTTCAGGCTTGCCCTATCTATAATACTGAGCTCCTAATCTCTGCTTGCGGGGTGGGTTGTTTTGAAGGCAACATAATCCTGTTTGGAAAGATGCCAGGTGTGGAAGACAAACTCACTGATGATTATATAACAAAAGAGAATCGGACCATGGGACTCCTCCCCCACCTCCACGTCCTTAAATACCTTCTACTCAGTTCATATAAAGTTGAGCGAACCACAGCCACTGGGATGGTGTTCTGGAAATCTTAGGCTTTCTAACTTAACAATAGAAGAAAACGGGGACTTCTTTGACAAGATAAGCCAGGCTCAGGATTCAGTTGCGGGATGCAGCTCTGCATCCCCTCCGCCACCCCACCTCACCCCTGCCCGTGTCTGCAGCGTTAAAGGTGCAGTCCTGGTCCATACTGTAGCAACAGCAGCACCAAATTCCATTTATTTATTTATTTACTTACTTAGTTATTTATTTATTTATTTTTAGCAAGCTGCTTGACCCTGATGCGCTGCCAGTCAGCCTTGCTGGTGTTTCTACCCCCTAGAAACTGAGTCATGCACAGTCATTCGCTGTCTCCTGATCACAGCACCACTGTCATACCCACATAGCAGGACCCCTGAGTCTGACTCGGGCGCATGTCTGCCTTCCTGACTTTAGTCTGACTTAGCCGTCTTACAGCCCTCGGTACACAATAGTTGTTTGCATCTGCCCACAAAAGGGACTCTTTGTAGCTCAAGAGACCAAGAGGGGAACTTATTCCAAGGCTGTTGAGTAATTGCCAGAATCTCCAGGAAGCTGAGGGATTTGCCCTTTAAATATGTGCGTCTGGAAATCAGGCCCATAAAGATGATAAATCATACCCAGACAGCATCCAGCCTTCAGTGTGGTCACAACTGAAGAACAGATACTGCCCTTGACACCAACCACCTCTTCCTTGAGTTCTGAGAGTCACCACTGTTGAGACACTCTCCTGCCTCAGGAGCCAGCTTTGCTGCTGCAACAGAGCTTCCCCCTTGCTCAATCTACTCTTCAACAACCAATTTACAACTAGAAGTGAGAGCATGTGTCCATGTGTGCCTGCAAAGGAGTCTGGGAAGGTGGCTTTCTGACACCAGAGGTAACTTTCTCCTCGGCATCTGAGATCACAAATCCCTCCATAGCACAAATTTCCAAATTCTGGACAGTCCAAATCATAACAAAAAAGAGTTTCTGCACCTACTTCTTAGCAAGGACTTGAAGTTTTATTTGCTCGATAACACAACTAAAAAATCACAGCGCTCAATAGCTGTTGAAACAAGTAAATTAAAATGAAACCGAATATTATATTATGTAGCACCATTTGCTCTGGGTTCCTGCAACAGACATCCCCTTTGGTGCCTCCTTTTGTCCTGAAGTTTTAACTGCAGCCAGACACAAGCTCCCCATCAGCCAGGCAGAGTCGCTGCTAAGAGCAGCAATTTATGTCACTCCAGTCCCTTTAGCCTGGCTGGCACCAGCCCCAGAGCTTTCTGGCTCGCTCCCCCCACCCCCCTCCTCGGCTTTGTCTTCTATTCATCAGTCTCCTGCCCTTTGGACTTCTGACCACATTTGGCTCACTTACTTTTTGACCCTGGGCACTTTGTAGTGTTTCTCAACAGGGGCACTGTGAGCATTTGTTCAGAACGGTTCTTTGTCTTATGAGTCAGTCGCCAGGCCTTTTTAACATCCCTGGCCACGCTCATTCAATGTTCAGCTAGTTCTGCAATCCCAGGGACAACCTAAAGTCAGATACACCTTTCCAGATCGTTCATAAGTTTACAATTGAGAACAAGAAGAAGAGCAATGCCCAATCAGGAAGGCTCACTCTGTGAAGAGGTCATACTTCACCACCTGGCTCCTTGGTTACTGGCTTACTCCTTCCCGCTCTGATGATGCTGGACTTGAAGCCAGCTGCTGTTATATCCTGACAGCTTTGAATTCTACACACCTTTAGAGGGGAGAACCTCTTCACCAGAAATTAGCATTAGGACAAAATGCGGTGCAGTGGTTGAACATAGAATGGAACGCAGCTGGCATTGCAGTAGGATGCAAGCCACTCAGTCACTCCGAGCTCTAATTTCTTAGCTGTAAACTGGGGTGCGTTTTACATAACACTCCACAGAAGCAGAACCTGAGCTGGAGACCTTCGTGCAGGTGATTCCCCATGAGACACGGGACATGGAGAAGCAGGATGGAACACGAAAGACACCAAACAGGGAAAGCCTGAAAACACAGAGCAGAGCAGAGCCCATCCCACCTCATGAACAGAAATTGGCATCTGGGACCCTGGAGTCAGACAGGCCTTGGCTGGGGTCTAGCTGGGAGGAAGTCTCTCTTCCTGAACTAAGGAAGTAGGTGAGTTACCATCAACCAATTGACACCGTTGCCAGGGCATGGGTGAACAGTGAGAAAGGAAGCCTGGGCAGGGTGCTCAAGGTGTCCGTGGCAGGGAGTTATAAACCCTACTTAGGGCACAGTGATTGGTGCACAGGGCACAGAGATTGGTGTACAGTAAGCAGCGGTTGAGTGTCATGAATTGAACAGGTGGTCATTGCACCCTGACATGTGCGGAAGAGGACACTGCAGGTGAGCTAAGGAGGCCGAAGGGACTTCTTCAGACACTGGTCTCTAGCAAGAGCCTGAAGCTTCCCTGGATTAATCCCCACTCTGAGGAGTCACAATGCCTCTTTCGTTTTTGACTTTCAGAGTAAATGAAAGGATCAAGCTGGAACAGCAAAACGTAGGTGAGGAAACATTGAAGGAAGGCAGGAGTCCTGGCCCTGGTTTGAGAATTTTGAAGCAAGGGTTACCGGAGTCATACCCCATGCACAGAGGTAGGACCTTTGTTTCTGTTGGGAAGCTAGGAAGAGAACGGGGAGTGGAGGAGGCTAGGGAAGGAGAGAGAGAGGAAGGAGAAGAAAAAGACAGTGAAAAGGGAAAAAGAACTAGAAGGAGGAAAAAAGAGAGGAGAGAAGGAAGGAGAGGAGGAAAAAGAGGGAAGGAGAAAAGGAAAGAAAGAGGGAACGGAAGGAGGGAGGGAGAGGAGGAGAAGGCAGAATGGAGGGTGTGAAAGCTAAAGCCATGGTGAGACTTTGAACATGTCATGTATTTGTTGGTATGGTTCCAAAAAGCAAAGAAATTGGAGCTAATTGACATAAGCTTGCAGAACTGCTTCCTCCTGGCTGGAGATTGTTCTCCTCCCTAACACCAGCAGCAAAATATGCCCGTCCATCAGCCTGCATCAGCCTGCATGCTCTGTCCAATGAAAGAGAGAAATAATTGACTATAGCTGAGCCTGTTTCCTAAGTACAGTGGCTTGTCTAGCAGAATTACATATTAATTTTCAGCTTGTCAGTGCAGAATCCAAAGGCTTTTGGTCAGGGGGCATAAAAGGCACATCCATAGTAGGAAGGATACAATATGACGTTGTTTCACCAGGCAAAGCCTCTGATATACTTTTCCTGGGAAGATGTAACAGACATCAAGTCACCCCAGATAGGGAACCCAGGACAGACCAAAGTAAAGATACCACCAGGGCCCAATTTGGTGAACCAGTGAATTTATTGGGGTTACTTATAGAAGTAGGAGTGAGGGGTTACGTATAGGAATGGAAATTATTCAAAGGCAGCTGTATCACCAAGGCCCAGCCCTGCATGGGTGACAGCTCACAAAGCTAGGCATCTGGAGCACACTGTACAGCCTGCAGGAAATTCCAAAGGATGAAGTGCTTGGTTTCCAGATGCCTCGGTTGATCTAAACCTCTTCCAGGCAGCTCAGCTGGTTTCTGCTTCTCCCAGGAAGCGAGTCTGGTCTTAGAGGCTTCTTTGAGGAACAGTTTGTCTGAGTCTTCTTTGCAATGTAGCTCTGCTTACTCTTCCACAGAAGGGACTAGTGAATCTGGTCGATTTTAGGGACTTCCTGTAGTTGTTTTGAGTTATTTACCTTCCTGCTTAAAAGGCTTCCCTGCAGGATAGAATGTTTCAATCGCTGAGAAAGCTATTTCCTAACACTTGACCTGCATGGTACAATGTTTAAGATAAGAAGAACTTGGAATTGAACTATGTCTTATGGGTAGAACCAAGGACAAACGGAAGAGCAGGAGAAGGGGCATGGTACTTTGCTCTCTGGCTTTATTAAAGGCCCCTGCTCTTTGTTTCCCACCAGCAGGCACCTTGCTAGGAACAAAATGATGCTGAGCTGCTCGCTGATGAAGCCAAGCAGATCCTGTACACAATGCCATAATTTCTTCTTTCAAAAAAATTAAGGTGACATTTCAAAAAGTATAAAAATGATAGCATAGATAAGAAAAAAAGATGAAACGAATTTTTCACTGTCCCTAAACAACACACTTATAGACGTTTCTAGCACATGTATGTATAGATACAAAACATGCTAATAGTCAATATGGACATTTTTTGGTAAACTCTATGTTCTCCAATAAGGAGTAATGGCGTCATCTTTTTGTTTTGTTTTGTATTTTGAGACAGGGTTTCTCTGTGTAGCCTTGGCTGTCCTGGACTCGCTTTGTAGACCAGGCTGGCCTCGAACTCACAAACAATCTGTCTGCCTCTTCCTTCCCGAGTGCTGGCCTTACAAGCATGTGCCCTCGCGTCTGGCGGCATCATCTTTTAAGTTAATTAGTATGGTTTAGTACACTATGGTATGTATGGAATGGTATGGTATGGCGTGGTGTACTCCCAATTAAATGGAAATGCAGTATTCTATTATATGATTATATTTTAACCTTTTAAATCAATATATTATATGTGGCCCATGAGCTATTTGCAGCTTTCCTATTGTAAACAATTCTGTGAGTCACATCCTGAGCTTGAAAAACATGAACCACATTCAGAACTTGTTTCCTGGGATTGATTCCTAGACAGGACACGACTGAGTCAGAGGGTTTTCACGTTTGCAGTTGTGTTCACATCGTCACACGACCTTTCTATCCTCGCAGACTCCACTCAAACACTTGGCTGGTTCTCCTGACAAACTGTGCAGCTTCGTAACCTTAGCCAATTTGGTGGTTGTGTCAGCCATTTTGTGTTGTTCTAACAGAATGCCACAGCCTGGGTAACTTACAAAGACTAAAGGATGTTTAGGCCTTGAGAGCCTATCCTCTATTCAAGGCAGATTTTACACAGTAGTCCAACTTTCTAGCACATAATTGGTAGTAGATGGTTCTCACACCAGCTTGACACCTTGGAACTAGGTGTCTGGAGCCTCCTCTGAGGTCACGTGTAAAGGCTTGCTTGGAGTATACCACAGGCACCCACCGTGCCTTTCCCTAAGCAATCAGCTGCAAGGCAGGGCAGGGCTCGGCCCCACGCACTGCACAGGCTCCTGAGGGCTCCAGGAAAATACCGTTGTGTCCCTGGAACTTGACTTTGTAAAATAGCTCTTTATGCACTTGCTTTCTGGGACTCCCATTACAACTGAAAACTGATAAAGGTCCTGCTTCCGCTAGCAAGAGACTTAAGGAATCTAGCAATTTTTGTAGTCACATCACTTACAATCTTTACAATCCACAGGGTCAAAGCTATTGAGGAAAAACAGCATCAAATACTTAAATGGAAAAAAATTTAGAATAAAAAGGGGGCCTATACACCTACCTACATGCCCACATATTATGCTACATTTAGCATGGCTTTTTTTTTTTTTTTTTTTTTTTTGCATTAGCTTTCTTCTTCTTCTTCTTCTTCTTCTTCTTCTTCTTCTTCTTCTTCTTCTTCTTTCGTTTTCTTCTTCTTCTTCTTTTTCTTCTCTCTCTTCTTCTTCTTCTTCTTCTTCTTCTTCTTCTTCTTCTTCTTCTTCACTTTAAAAGCTAATGCTTCTTCTGTTGCCCAAAGATATTTTGCCGTAAAGGAGACGCAGCATAAAGTATATGTTAAATGGAAAGATCTAGAGACTAGTAGATGGGAAAAAGCCCAGTGTTGTTCTAACATCAGGGCCAAGTTATGCCTCCATCTTCCCAGATAGGGAACAAAGTCCCAGCTGGCTCCTGCTTGATGCACCTGACTCAGACAGCATCGCAGAGGCCGTAGGACGAATAAAGAACCTCAAGCCAGACAACACATCCACCAAGAGGAGATATCCCACGGAGAAGAATAAGCCAGTGACCCAGGGAGACGACAAGGACATACTCCTACTAACCCCCAAATTGTGCTGTTGTGTTTACTAACTATATTACATATTAATTTTCAGCTTGTCAGTGCAGAATCCAAAGGCTTTTGGTCGGGGGGGATAAAAGGCACATCCATAGTAGGAAGGATACAGTGTGATGTTATTTCACCATGCTAAGCATTTTTTTAAACCAGTCCCAGGAGTGGTCACTGAGATACAAAGAGAAATCTCAAAAATGGCCTGATCATTAGCAAAACTACTAATATTACATTAAAAATATATCAGCAGAAATTACAAGTAGAGTTACTATAGATAATTTGTTGCTCAAGCATAATCTTGTTTGTCAACAATTTCCTGGTATGTGTTGCATTCAGATATCTGTCGGGTTGGTTTCTCTTATACTTTCAATTGCCAAATTAATAATCCTTAGAGGCTGGGAAGTCTGAATCAGGGCTGCTGCATATGATGAAAAGGTAAGCAGGTGTGGGTGAAAGCTCCCTTTGTGGAAGCCTTCTATGGCTATAACTGACATGCTTTCATGATAAGAGCATTAATCGATCCCTGGGGGCTCCATTAAGGTGCGTAGCATCTCCTACTAGGCCCTACTGCCCACTGCAGTTCACGAGGGGAACTCACTTCCCAGCACATGACTTCCGGTGGGCAAAACATTCAAACTAAGCACGAATAAAACTGATGCCTGGTGTCGTTATTAACTATCTCACTGTTTAGAGTGTCCCTCCCAACACAAACAAGTCATGATAATTTCGACATGACTAGGTTTTCTCCTATGCTTAGGACATTGATGAGCATAGATTCAGACAATATTGACCCTAAGAATACATTCTAAAAACTAATAGGTGATAAATTCTGTGTGTCTACAAAGTAAGTTATGCACAATGTCTATATTATTTTATGATGTATAAGCTTGAACATGGCTTATTCAATATGTAAATTGCCAATTCCATTTATTCATCCACCTAGTTGACAAATAAGAGAAAAATGAGCAAATGGAATGGATAGGGGGAAATGTCCTTAGGGAAACAGTGATGCATTCTACAAGCAGCTTTAATATTAGGAAACAACACTTGTTTCCCAGCCACGGCAGTGATAGTCTGGCCTGTGAGGGGTGACTTGAATGTTCTAGAAACCAGAAACGCAGCAACGACTCTTGCCTTCCAGGGCTCCTACACCCTCCAATCCATTGTTTATGGATTTTATAAGTTTATTAGAAGCCATTTGCTAAGCCCTTTGAACTCCTTGAAGAGGCGTGCTTTATAAATAGAACTTGAGCCTGTGGGGTCCTATGCCAGTGAAGCCAATTTCTCATGTTTCTTAAAAAAAAAAAAAAAAGCATTACTGCACAAGTGACCTTATATGAGACAAATAAGAGCAAGCCGGCCTCACCATCTACCAGTTTCTGGAAAGATGTCCTGGAAGTCTCCTATAATGCATCATTTAAAAAAAAAAAACATTTACAGCCCTTCTTGGTGACACTTCGACTTATTTTCTTTTTTCGCAAATGCAGACTTGAGGGCTGGAGAGATGCCTTCGTGTTTAGGGGGGCTAACTTCTCTCCCAGAGGACCCAAATTCTGTTCCGAGAACCCATGAAAGGCAGCCCATAACTCCACCTCCAAGAGGTCTGGCACCCTCATCCGGCCTCTTCAGGCACTGGCACACACTTGGTATACGTGAGTCTACAAATGCATACACATACATGAAAATAATTTAAGAAAACAATCTTTTTAAAGCAAACTAAAATCTGTCACCCTACAAGGAACACTTTCTAAAGGAATGGGGTTTGTTTGTTTTTGTTTTAAGCACTACTCATTTATGTTTACTTGAAGATACTCGGTGACTCTAGAATTTATCCTTAATTTAATGATAGTTAAGAGAGACATTGAAGAAGCAATACACATGGAAGATACTTGCCAATATTTAGTGAGCAAAGGGTTAATATTCAAACAATATAAGGAATTACTATACCAGGCCACATTGTGAGACTCAGCTCAGAGGGAGCATCTGGCTGCCAGGCCAGGGTCTTAGGCATTGCGTTCCCCAGTGCCTAGAGAGAAGGTTCCATTCTAGAGCCACCACTCCGCCTTCATCCCGGCCACCCACGGAGAAGGCAGGACTTGAAGGATCAGAAGGACCTGCCTGCTCCCAGATGGCCCCCAGCAGCCATGTTTCCTGTGCTCGGGTCTTGATGCCATCTCATCTCCTCAGAGAGAGTTAGCTTCTGAAGCCAGAGCTGAAGGGCCTATGTTGTCAAAGTAGGAACATTGCTGGGATGAACCTCATGGTACGTAAGCCACAGCTACGTGTTTTTGTTTGTTTGCTTGTTTGTTTTTGGTTTTGTTTTTAACCTTTCTTTTTGTAACCTTTTATTTTTAAAATATATTTTATTAATTTATTCATATTATATCTCAATTGTTATCCCATCCCTTCTATCCTCCCATTTCCCCTTACTCCCCTCCCCTATGACTGTGACTCTATTGGGACTCTAGGTGAGACTCTAGATGAGAGAAGCATGGGAGAATGGGGAAATAGAAGGATCCAGAGGGTCCTAGAAACCTACAAGAAGAACATTATGACAGGCAGATCTGGCCCAGGGGTCCTGCTCAAACTATGGCACCAGCCAAGGACAATACATGCAGTAAACTTTGAACCCCTACCCAGATCTACCCAATGGACAGGACATTCTCCGCACTTGAGTGGAGAGTGGGGACTGACTTTCACACGAACTCTGGTGCCTCATATTTGACCATGTCCCCTGGATGGGGAGGCCTGGTGGCACTCAGAGGAAGGATAACAGGCTACCAAGAAGAGATTTGATACCCTATGAGTATATACATGGGGAAGAGGTCCCCCTCAGTCACACCTATGTTTTTATCTGTCAGTTCACCCTGTATATTTGTCCCTCTCCTGAAATAATGCCCCCTTTGCATCCATGCCAATGGGCATCAGTTGGCTAAAGACAAAAGTCTGTAATATTTTTTTATTTAATTAATTTATTCAGATTACAACTCAATTGTTATCCCATCACTTGTATCCTCCCATTCCTCCCTCCCTCCCACTTTCACCCTATTCCCCTCCCGTAGGTCTATGACCAAAGGGGACCTCCTCCCCCACTATATGGTCATCAGCTATCAAGTCTCATCTTGGTAGCCTGCTTATTCTTTCTTTGAGTGCCACCAGGCCTCCCCACCAAGGGGAGGTGGTCAAATATGTGACACCAGAGTTCATGTCAGAGTCAGTCCCCACTCTCCAAATAACTGTGGAGAATGTCCTGTCCATTGGGTAGATCAGAGTAGGGGTTCCATGTTTGCTACTTGTATTGTCTTTGGCTAGTGCTACAGTTTGAGCAGATCCCCCTGGGCCCTGATCCACCCGTCACGATGTTGTAGAAGTCTTTAGTGTTTTAAACAAACACAGAACGGGTGTCTTAACCTCGTCACACGGATTGGGCGGATACCTGATGGAGAAAACAGCATCTAAAATGTGAGGTGAGGCTGAGGAGGGATGGATGTGTGGGCACAGGCAGGTGACTCAGATGGCGGAGTAGCACCTGGGAATGCCCAAAGGTGAAGAAGGAAACCTACCTCAGATGCAACAGCAGCCTCAAAGCGCCTCACAGATGTGTGCTCTCCCTGGAAGCACCATTTCCTGTCAACAGTCTCTCGGGTCCTTTCATCTTTTCTTTTTCTCAGAAACAGCAATAACAAACCACCACCTGCACAGATGGCTTCCCACACCTGGGGCTCTGTCCTAAGCAAGCTGCTCCTGTTTACTCTTGTTTCTCTGAGGTAGGGATTGCCCGTCATTTTACAGACGGGGGAACTAAAGGAGAGGACATTGTTCCTGTTAGTAAGTAGAGTGTTGGAACATTTTGTATTATGGTTCTTGAGAATGGACTTAGGGTGCCTCTTTCAGTACACAAGACACCTGCTACTTGTTGAGGTGTGCCCATAGTAGTTTTAATCAGGGCTCCATCCTACCTCCTAAAAGACAAGGCCTTCCTTGAGAAGCCTGTCATGTGTGTTACCCCTGCTATCAGATTATAAGCTCTGAGAGAAGCAACTAGGGAAAATGACTCATTTATTCAGTCACTGCCGTTCACTTCAGGACCACTGTCTGTCAAGTATTGTACCCCTTCACACACCCCCATGGGCTGCTGTGTGTGCAACACACACACACTGGTGCCCTGCAGGATGAACACATGAATGGTCACCACACAACTGAAACAGCCTCCACAGAGGTGGGTAAAGCAGACAGAGACATTAATGACAGTCGGAGACAGCAAAGGAAAACACCTCGCATATATCTCCGACAGCCATTCTAGCCAGAAGTCCCAGAACATGACCAGCTGACAATGAACGTGTGAGATGGCTTACCTCACACCCCATAAAGACCACTGTGGGTAGATGCTGTTAGCCCGACCTGTACAGTAAGAAAATTATACACATGCTTCAAGAAATCCATACAGCTCAGGAAGAAAAAGGCTGCCAGCTGCCCAGACTTGTGTAGCATTAAACTGCTCTTTCATATGTTTTCCATGTTTATTCTTTGCCATGAGTGGTAATGGCATTGTTTGGTACACCTCCCTATACCTGCATGTGTGCTATGTCACCATATAATGTCACCATACAAATCTCACCATTTCTCCCAGCAAAACTCAGTCTGTCATACATTACAATGGTTTTGGAGAGAGAGGTAATCTGCCATACATTACAGTGGTCCTGGTGAGAGAGGAGTTTATGAATATTAATTTTCTGCAAGACCTGAAGGGACACGTTCCTGAGAAGGTGGCTTGAAGAGGATGAGGTCATTTTCTTGCCTAGTTTCAGGTCCCAGGATGCTGTGTTCCCTCTAACCAGTCAGGAAAGGGGGAAGACAGATATAAGCAATGGTCCCAGTCAAAGGGTCAGGCAGGAAAGGAAACTTCACCATCAGGGAATTTGCCCTCCTGGCACTTCACCAAGGATAGCTAAGGCACATGGGTAAAGTTACAGTCTGCTGCCAACTGCTTGTGCAAGTCACCGCTCCCCCACCCTGCCCCATCTGCTGTTTCCTGTGACCACTGCCTTGGGGAGTGGTCTTAGGAGCCTCCAATATACTCTCGATGCAAGAGAGCAGAGGGAGGGAGGCAGGCAAGAGTGTGAAAGGACATACACGCTACAAGAGGAGGCCCAAGGGAACACAAACACACCAGGCCAGAGGATGACTGACCAAGGAAAACCACTGAAATTTTACATTCTGCTGTCTGTGAGTCTCCATTTTCTCAGTTTGCTTTTATTTCAGCGTCATTATATTTGGTTCTCAGGCCAATTTTGGTTTCCCCAAAGCAACACTTGAGGTAGAGAAAATCTGTCACCCCGAAAGTTTGGGGGCATTTATTGTTCATCGTTTTGTAATAGATTCTAATATATTCTAATATGTTGACCCTGTAGTACAGACCGGAAATGTGCAGAATGCATACATTCTAACATCATAGCCCTAGCACTACACACACACACACACACACACACACACACACACACACACACACACACAATCACACACTTACACAGATGTATACACATGCTCGGCCTTACATACTCAACACATACTCACATATACTCAGTCAAAATTACACAATATACTCACACCTGTGTGTATACACACACACACACACCCTTTGGTCTTCCTGAAAACTGTGATATCTATTCCAGAAGGACGCGAGAACTGGTCTATTTCCTTTTATAGTTAATTTTCCTTTTTGTCACCTAAATTACTTTTGTAATTACTGCCAATGATCTCATCTAACAAGCAGCATTTCATTTTTAAGAAGCAAAATTACTATTGAACTTTTCCACTCTCTTTATCATCTTAAAAAAAAAATTCAAGCTCCTAGCATATGTGTTTCCAAAGGCCAAGCCATTTTAGACACGTGAGACGTAGACAAACCAATTAGCCTCTCCCCGCCTTAGCTTCCCCATTTTTACACAGAACCAGCAATGTGTGTGTGGTTCGCAAGACTACAGAATATGGAAAGCTATGAGTGAAGCCCACTAGAGCCCTCTGCCTTGTTCCTCCGTTTGCTGACATCTCTGGAGGACATGGTAGGCACACACATGACACCCCTGGGTTTAAAATGTGGGGTTTGAAAACACAGAGTCTTTCAGTTTCTGGAATATCCACCATGCATGCATGCCAGGACCGCTCTATTTATAGCCATGTTTTATCCATCTGGGTTCACTCAACCTCCAGTGTGTCAGAAGACATCTCACATTCTGTTTAAATTTCTCTTCCCCAGGGAAGACTTCCCTAGGCTCTTCAGCTCACTGTGATCCCTACTTCGTAGCAGCCATCCGCTTTGATGGCATTAAACACAGTCTTAGCTGTGTCTCTGTCTTCATGCGTATTTTTTCTTTGTCAAGTTGTACATTTCTAAGGATCTAGCCAATGCCCATTTGTCTTCCTAGAGCCCAGCACAGTTTCCCGCAGCCACCCAGATAATAAGAACATGCTTATTGGTGGGACGATTGACTAAAGGATGAGTGGTCAGGGACTTAACTGCTTTCTTGTAACTGGGTAACAAGTCTGTGTAACTTACAATCTCTGAGGGGAGCAGAACTTCTCCCGCAAAATCCATTCTCCAGCAGCCCCCAAATGCCCCAACTTGGAGTAACTAAGGTGAGATCACCCAGACAAGCCAGCCTGAGGTCTACTATAATAAATCCAGCAACTTAAAGCCTTCCCCTCACCCCCCAGCTAAACAATGAGCAGAGTTTCTTCTCCACTGAAAACAAAAACATTTGTCTGGCTTAGCAAATGTCAGCCCAAGCAGCACGAAGAACAAAATATTGAGTGTCATTTCCATGAAGCAAAATTACGGGGCCAACGGCAGATGCATCTGCTGGCACCGAGTGAAGTCCATTATGTTAGCAGCCACGGCACCCGCCAGAGATCAAGAGCGCACAAAACCCAAGCTTTCAGGGCTGTGAGAAAGTCCGACTACTATTCTCTGGCAGACAGTGCTAGAGAGAAAAGATCCCGGAGACTAACGGAAGGCAGCCTGAAAAATGTGTGTGCCAAGCCAAAAATCGAAAGGGAGGCTGCACAGCGGCAGCTTCTGAAGGAGCAGCTGGTCCTGGTGGCACCAGACTGGGTCTTTCAACCCATGTCATCAACAGTTGTACACATAGTAAACACTTTCTGAAGGGATGCCTGTCAGTTTCCATTTATTTATAAATAAGTCGATGAATAGCATCCAACTTACATTTTTCATGGTCATTTTTTTCCCTCTCTAAATGCCAAAACCTGAGGCGAAAAGATGTCACACAGCAACATGAAAACACAAGGAGACCACAGCCCTGTCCAGGAAGCCCAGTTGACAACTGACAAATGACACTCTTGGGCCAGTGTCATGGGGCAGTTTCGGACTATTGTTGGAACAAAAGAAGGTCGAGTGTTATTCTTTTCTCCTGCTGGGACACAAAGAGTTGGCCTCAACTTTTCTTTTAAATGAGGGAGAAGAATGCATTCCGAAATCTAGGCTACCCAGGGCCACAACTACAATCCCAGCACTCCTTAACTACATGAATTTGGTTTGTGGACAAACACTTCTGTCCTTTTTACATTGGGCTCCCAATCTTCCTGGGCCAGCTGCCGGGCTAACAAGGTTCTTTTGAATGCAAATATGTCATGGACCCAGCATCTCTTGGAAACAACAGAAAGACTGTCTTTGTATTATCCTCTGTGGAGCTTCTTAGAATCTAGTAGTGACCAAGTAAGTTGCCTATCTTTTTTTTTTTTTTTTTTTGGTAAGTTGCCTATCTTTAAAAAAAATTAATTTTAGTGCTCTTCCCTCCATTGTCTCCATCAAGTTCTTTTGAATAAAAATTAAAAGTAAAAAATTAAAAGTATAAGTAAGTATATAGATTGAATCCATCTTATACTAGAGGATAAGGTGGAGACAAATTCAAAGACTTGGGATGTTTTAGGCCCAATTCGGATAGTACGCAAGGCAACGTGATTTACAGTAGAGGCCTGTCAGGGCTTTGGGCTCCAATCTCTGTTGACATCTGTTAGTCAAGTGTAGACACAATACATTTGTTCCTGGGCTCGCCACACACATATGTATTCAAGTTCAGAGTCCAGTCTCAGCCATATGCTTTTCTTTAGCCTGATGAATATTACCAGAGAGAGAAAAGGATGTTTTAAGTTGTGAATGAGCTAAGGCTAGCCCACCAGAAGCTGAGAAGGCCTCCCACTTGTCTCACTGGAAGCTAGTCTACTCTGCTGACACTCCCAGACAAGTACGTAAGGAACCCAGCTTAACCAGAAGAGCTATTCAGTAGAGCCCAGCCTGTATACCAGCCTTCAGCGCTAGGAGCTAAATAAGCACTCTTCAAAGGCACCATGGTTTGTGTTATTTGTCATAAGGCATTATTGTGGCAAAAGATAATCAATATGCTATATGATAGTGTGTGCACATCACTTTACTTGACAAAATATAGCTTTCTTTAATATTTTTACAAGCAAAATGTGCATACAGTAGTTTCTTCATAAGGTGATTGTCATGATTAAATTCATGACAAGGTATAGGAAATCATTTGGCCATGTCCCTAGCACATAATTGGCTCATAGTCATTACCAGCTCCTTCTGTGCCTCGCATGCTGTCCTGACATCTGTCTTTTTAGGAGACAGACTTTTTGAATCTTCTCCCTGTTGGGCTCCTTCCACTGTGGTAGTTGTGCACTGTGAGGAGCACTCTGAGGAGCACTATGTGAGATGCAGTGCTTCTCCAGCCATGTAAACATACCCTGTGACGACAAGAAGAACCAACCCATCCATAAGGCTGAAATTCCACATGATCCGTTCCCTCCAGATCATAGCTCCATGCTGAAGTCCAAAGAAGATCACTGACTTCTTCTTTCCTGGGTCTTTTCCTGAAGGTACAAGTCCTCACTACCCGAACTGTGCAGGTCTCAAATAACAACAGAATTGTGACTCAACACAGACCTTTTCCCCCAACAGGCTAATTCTAGCTTCTGGTCTCTACTGTCTTCCAGAGATCCAGGGATGGACTATCCCTGGTCCAGTGCAGTGAACTTTGGGATGCTGAGACATAAATATTCTAAGTTCATGGTCTTCACTACAGAGTGAGTTCAAGGCCAGCATCCTTCTTTAAATGCACCCCTTTGCTGTTCACTCTCCTCTTCCCTAGTGACACTTCCTAGTCACAAAGAGACTGTGGAAAATTCAAATTTAAATAACCCCAAAAGAGCCATATGAGTGTGGTATCTAATCTGTAAACCCACATTCCAAGAGACAGGCCTACAGGATGTAAGACCCAAATCACCCTCCACCCCTACCCCATGCCCTTAACAGTGTTTCAGGAGGGAACACATTAAAGCTCTTAGTTTACATTCCACTTAGGCTCAAAATTCAAGATTGGCCTTCAACATCTCCCTTCTGGGGTTTTTGTAGTCTCATCCCCCCTCCCCCATCCATCCAGTGTCCATTTTCCACACAGCTGTCATGTGGCTCCCTGCTTAGAACTCTTCATTCATCCTCTCCTGACTTTGTGTCATCTCTACCAGCCCTGGAATAGCATCTAAGACTTTTCATGACATCATCCTTTCTGCCTGGCTCTTCTCCTTCAATCTCTGCCTTCCCTGTACCTTCACTTTTGGCCACAATAAACAACTGAAAAATCCTGACTCTTATAGTATGCTATTTTTAACAAGCACCTGCCATACACTGTCTCTCCTATCTGGATTCAATTCCTCAGTTTTGTCTTTCCTCTCCTCTTCTTCCTCCTCCTCCCCCCTTCCCTCCCTCTCTCCTCTGCCTTCCTCATCCTTCCTTCCCTCCTCTTTCTAGTTCTGGAGATTGAGTTCAGGGCTTAGCACATGCTAGGTAAGCACTATTCTGTCATTAAACCGTATCCTTGGTCTTCTTTTGACGTCATGGTCATTGTCATCTTAGTCATCATCATTGTCACCATTGTTGTTGTTGAGCCAGACTTTCACTGTGTAGACTTAGCTGGCCTGGCAGTCCTAAGGTAGACCAGACTTGCCTTGAATTTACAGGGATCTGCCTGTCTCTGTGTCTCTGAGTTCTGTATTAGAGAAATGTACCACCTTGCCCGGCTTGTCTTTTTTGAGGCAGGGAGGGTTTCACTAAATTGCCCATGCCAGCTTTGAACTCCCTCACTGTAGTGAAGGTCCTGAGCTTATAATCATCATGCCTCAGCCTTCCAAGTAGCTCAGATTAAGAGCCTATACAACCTGGGCCAACTCAAATCTCCTCAAGATAATCCTTTCAGAGATATTTTGAAAATCCACCCATTTCTATCTCACTCTTGTTTGATCCTCTTCCCATCGTACCATCTACCTGCTTTATTACATTTAAGAATTTTAATTATGTTGAATGTGAGTTTTATTTATGTTAATGTGTAATTTTAATTAATTTAGTTAATGTGTAATAAGTTTCTCATTATACATGGAGCCTCTATTTCCAAAGTTTTATCTTACAGTCATTTACATTATTTTTCAGCTAGTATGCTATAGCAGTGCATTCATTCACATGTCAGTTTCCCTCAACATACCTGTGATATGTGGGGTCCCATGGGCTTTGTACTGTGTCCAGGAAGAAAGTATTAAGATGATTACTGAACTTAAGACTGAGTATGAGAACTTAAGAACTTGCCTGGTATGGGTGTTGAGAACCATACCTGGGTCCTCTGCAGCAGGTGATCTTAACTGCTGAGTCATCTCTCCAAGACCTAAGGCAGGGCTTCCCCATTTGTGAATCATTATCACCAGAGAAATTTTGACAGAACATCAGGTGTGCAAGCATATAGAATAAGTATAGAAATGAAACACTTACTACCAGTAAATCATATTGAATTTTACTTTAAAACATAATTTGTCACTTCCTAAAGACAAAAGTTTATTTGCATATTAATGAGATAGGTCTGCATGTTTGTTTTTACATAAAAAAAATCTCGTCACTGAGTATTTGATATTCAGGACATAGAGCACTTTCAGTTTTTCAAAGTTGTTCAATATTTTTATTTATATTATATATAACATCAATGTTAAGAGTGCCACTTTGCATAAATAGATAGCACAAAATGTCAGAAGTATTCTTAGGAGCATTTCAGAAATTGTTGGAAATTCTATCCTAATTGCAAGCCAAAATTCACTGAACAATTTTTATATGACTCAAAGAAAAAGGAAGAGATTTTTTAAAAGGCTGAGACATTTATTTATTTTATATTGCTTGTTTTTTCAGAACAACCATGATTTTAACTGTATATACACAAAGTAAAATAAACATAGAGTGTAAGTGCAGCAGTGACGTGCATCACAATCATATCTTGTCTTAAGTGAACTTGAAAATGACTCTGTGACAACATCTCAGAATTCAGATGCACCCATTGATCTAAGAACCCATCAACACTTTGGTATAGGATACAACAACCTACAGCAGCCTGCAGTGACCTACAGCAACCTGCAGTAACCTGCAGTAACCTACAGCAGCCTACAGCAACCTGCAGCAACCTACAGCAGCCTACAGTAACCTACAGCAGCCTTCAATGACCTACAGCAACCTACAGTAATCTACAGTGACCTACAGCAATGTACAGTAACCTACAGTAACCTACAGCAACCTACAGTAACCCAGAGCAACCTACAGTAACCTGTAGTAACCTACAGCAACCTACAGCAGTCTACAGTAACCTACAGCAGCCTTCAATGACCTACAGCAACCTACAGTAACCTACAGCAACCTACAGTAACCCAGAGCAACCTAGAGCAACCTACAGCAGCCTGCAGTGACCTACAGCAACGTACAGTCACCTACAGCAACCTACAGTACCTAGAGCAACCTACAGCAACCTAGTCTAAATCTGAGTGCCGCAGTAAGAATTTCCTGTTGCATCTCTGCATAAGTCTGAAAGTGATAAAACATGTCCAAGTGTTGCACTGAAATTTGCTTCATCTCAGCTTTGACTGATAAGTTTTAATTCTCCACTTAAGGCTTAAGGACAAGTGATTCTCTCCCCATGCGGACTCTGCCTGGATTTTGACTCCACTTGCAGGCAAAACTGGGCTTTAACTTTTCCAAAGTAAACATCTCTCTGTCCTCCAACCATCCATAAGTGATGCTAAAAGAATGACAGGAAATCAATGAGTCACCATGAGGACTGGGCAAGGATAGACCTCATGCTCTGAACAATGCTAACCCTAAAGGTTCCTGGACAAGTTGAGATGCTATTTTGAGAAATAAAGCCAAATTTTCAAGAATAAACAAATATTTTTAATGAAGAGAGCCGCACATAGTCTATGCAAAGGGAAGAGTGTCCTCGGAGACGGACAGGAAGTAAGCAACAGGATATGACGAAACCAGGCAGAGAGAGGCTAAGCAAAACAGAAGGGTGACAAAGTAGAGATGTAAGGGGGCAGGAAATAACCCAATTATGACAAACTTTCCCAGGTAAACTGATCATCTGCTACGGTAAAATGAGTTAGAAAGAAAATGTGATGTCTTGTAGTGCTGAGTTAGAAAGGCAAAATTAATTTAAAACATCACAGTGGGAATGAGAAGGCGGATCCATTGGTAAAAGCACTTGAGTCCAAACCCCTAGAATTTGGGTAAAACTGACCAAAGTCTATAGTCCCAATATTCCTACAACAAGATGGGAATCAGAGATAGGAGAATCCATGCACATCTGCCTACACACACACACACACACACACACACACACACACACACACACACACACACACACACATCAAAATGGCCACAAACGAAACCAAAGACAGAGGCAACATGAGTTAAATCTGGGCTTTTGTGATGGCTGTATGTAGGAGAGAGACGTAAATGTACTGACAACATTGAACATCTCAGTGATTTCTTCCCTCGCTTCTCCCTCACCCTGCCACCAAATACACGGCTGGGAGCAATTACAGGATTGCTTGTTGGTCGTTGACCTACAGGGCCTGCCTGCAGAGCACAAGCAATGACGCTTCTCCTCCACTTCCAAGGGTATGTGCACCGTGGTGTGCTCAGATCTACAAGGCCCTGGCCCGGTAGCAACATTCCCACTGTGGGCACTTATTAAAGAGTCATAATACCATCCCGGATTGCCTGAGTTACTACAAAAGCCCAGCATCAAGCAGCATGAACTGCCTGCCCTGTTCCATCAGTCACAATAGGAGTTGTATTTTTAAAGGGTTGCATTTCTTGTTTTTAACATTTCATATTTCCCATGACATTTTAGTGAGCTGATTGAAAACATAGCTCTGCGTGTTTTCCCTCCTGCCCTAGACTATATTGTCTTTGAGAATGTTTTTTTTATCAGAAGATGGAGAGGCTAGTTTCTCCGCCAGTGTTCTGTGGAAGTACACCCCCTGCATGGAGGAAAGCTGGGTGTTTGAAGAGCAGGGCCCAGATGGTCCTGTTCCACATAAAACTCCATCATTTCCTGTTTATTTCTGGATTGACTCCTGGTTTCTGCCCTAGCTCTGTGTCTCCTCTTCCTCTTCCCCTCCTTCTCCTCCTCCTCCTCCTCCTCCTCCTCCTCCTCCTCCTCCTCCTCCTCCTCCTCCTCCTCCTCTTCTTCTTCTTCTTCTTCTTCTTCTTCTTCTTCTTCTTCTTCTCCTTCTTCTCTTTGCTGAGACAGGGTTTCTCTGTGTGTAGCCCTGGTTGTCCTGCATCTCACTTTGTAGACCAGACTGGCCCCAAACTCACAGAAATCTGACTGCCCCTGCCTCCCAATTGCTGGGATTAAAGGCCTGCACCACCATGCCTGGCTGTGTTTACTCTTCTAATATTGATCCACGTTCCTGCCTGTCTGTACACCCCATGTATTCTCTAGCTATTAGATTTCAGTCACTTGCACTAGACTATCCCGCCTCCATCCCTAGACTTTTAAATTTTATCCCATAAAGAGTTATTAATATAGACACTCATGTATCCAATGCACAGACAAGTGTGTGTAAGTCAGCAGAACTTGCTCAAACATCATGGACTACATCAAAGGGTGGGAGAACATAGGTCCCAGGGACCCCAACTATGTGCCTCCCTTCGGGGTTATGCTGAAAAAAAACCTTGCAGGTTTCATTTGTGGTCATTTTGATGTGTGTGTGTGTGTGTGTGTGTGTGTGTGTGTGTGTGTGTGTGTGTGCACGCGCGCGCAGCACCACAGCACATGTAAGGATGTCAGAAGATAAACAGCGGTCCATCCTCACTTCTCACACTGTTTGAGGTAGGGTTTTGGACTCTGCTCCCTCACAGTGTTGGACAGTGAGCAGTTCAAGGTCAAGATGCTGAGAGAGTCTGTGAGGATCTGCCTCCCAGGCCACAGATGGCTGTTCCCCAACTGTGGGCTAACAAGCTTCCCATGAATCACTTTTATAAGGACAGACATTCCATTCATGATGGCACCATTTTGTTTAACTCATCAATTCACATAAAAAATTATTAGGGTTCATTATGGCCTTTTCCAAATGTCATTTGTATTGGTTGGATTTCCACCCCTGATCTCCCTTACACAACCCTACCCTCTCTTACATCCCCTTCCACCTTCAGTGGCTTCCCACATGTGTCCTATTACACCCCGATCCTTTGCTCAACACTGCTTCTCCTTCTCCTGGTCCCCTTTCCAGGTCTGTGACCTATGCCCCCCCAAGATATATACACACACACATGAATAGGCAAAACTAGGATCTGCATGGGAGAGAGAACATGTGGCCTTTCTCTTTCTGAGTCTGGACTTCTCTCACCACCTTAGAACAGACTAATTTTCATGTCTATCGTTTTCCTTCAAATCTTACAATTTCAATTTTTCTTTAAAATGGAACATAAATCTAATGCCTATGTTAAGTGTTCATTGCCCGTTAATCGTTATCCGTTGGGGGTCATCTAGGCTGGTTTTGCTTTCTTGCTACTGGAAACAAAACACCAGTAAACATGGACGGACTAACATCTCTGTCATGGTCTAGAGTCCTTTGGCTATTTCCCCCGAAGCTAAGTCATATGGTAGTTCTATATTTAAAAATCCGAGAAACCCCTGTGTTAATTCCCATAGTAGTTGCATTAGTTTACACTCCTGCCAGTCATGGTTTAAGGGCTCTCCTCTACCCCCAGCCATGCCAGCATTATGCTTTCTTTTCTGGATGACAGCTGTTCTGACTAGGCTGAGAAGGAATCTCAGAATGGTTTTAATTTGTAGTCTTCTGATGGCTAGTGATGTTTGTGGTGCTGGCTAGTGCTTTGTCAGCTTGACACAAGGTAGGGTCCTCTGGAAAGAGGGAATCTTAATTGAGAAGACGCCTCCATGGGCAAGTCTATAAGGCGTTTTCTTGGTTGATGATCGATGACGTGAGAGGGTCCTGCCCACTGCGGGTGGTGGCACCCCTGGGCAGGGTGGTATGAGAAAGCAAGTTGAACACAATCATGAGGAGCGAGCCAGTAAGTAGCATTCCTCCATGGCCTCTGCTTTGCTTTCTGCCTCCAGGTTCCTGCTTTGAGTTCCTGCCCCAACTTCCCTCAGTAACAAACTGTGACATAAGAGTTGAGGGATGAAATAAACCCTCTCCTCCACCAGTTACTTTCAGCCATGATGCTCTGTCACACCAGTAGAAATCCTAACGTCATGTTGAACACTTTCTAAAGTATCCATTGGCCACTTCTGTGTCTTCTTCTTCTTCCTCTTGAGAAATGCCTGTTCATTTAATTAACCCAGTTATCAGCTGTCAGCTTTGCTCTTTTGTTATTACATTTTTCTGCAGCCATTTCTGTATTCTCTGTGGGAGCCCCTTGTCTGACACACGGCAGGCAGAGGTTTTCTCCCATCCTGCAGCCTGTCTGTCCACCCTGCTGGTAGTTCCCCCTCACTCTGCACACGTTCTCATCTCCAGTGCTCCCACCTGTCAATCCTCGGGATTAGTTCCTGTGTGCCACAGCTCTGCTCTTGCCTATTCCTGAACTTTAACGAGTTTCTCATGACTCCACTTTCATGGCCTCTCGGAGGTACTTCTTAGAAACATCACATTGACATTGAACACATGGGTTTTGGTTAAAGCAAATCTTCAGACCACAGGTTCTACTGCAGGATCTGGCTTTAACACGTCTTTTTTGAATAATGAATTTTATTCAGCCAGTCTAAGCTCTTGATAAACTGGTTGGGGCCCACCATCTTCCATTATTCTTAGTCCTGGCAGTTAACAGATTGGCACAGGTAAAGTGAATAAAAGTTCACCAGGCTACAGAGACAGAGGAAGGATATAAAGCAAGCACAAGGTATAGAAATACAGAAAGATACGAATACTATCACACCTGGCACCCTCAAGTATAATAAAGGAGAATTACAGAAGGCTGTGTGGAGCCAGTCATTACAGGACCTTCAAAGAGGGATGCAGCCATCTGGAGGCCACGGCAGACAGTGCACCTGCCCCCACTCCACCCCGCCCCCTTACCTGCTTCTATTGGTTAACTGTAACACAGTGGAAGTATCACTATGGTTCACACAGGCGAGCCTCCCAAGACACAGAATTATATGGAGAAGGATGGAAACTGGTCCTGGGAAAAACACAATAGAAGGTATTAAAGCCAATTTCTTTCCAACCTTCTAATCTACTCATTGATATATTCACTTTTTACTCATCAATTTCTATTGAATGCAATGTCAGTGACTAACGTGGTTACTGGGGATACAAAAGGAACAAGACAGTTTTTGATCACGTCTTAAACTAGCTGTCAGAGAGCCAGGCAGGCAATAAACACAGGAACAGTTAAAATAACTACAGGCTACGAAGCGTTCCTTGATGGCATGTGCTACCTGGGACTAGCAGAGTATCTGCTTCGGGGAAAATGACTGTGAATGACCTTCGTGTGGAGGTAAAACCTACAGAAAGAAAGGAAGAGCCATCCAGAAGTTGAAGAATGCTCAGAATGTTCCAGAAATAAGCAGTAAGTACAACAGCTCCTTGGTAGAATCATGTTTGTCTGCTCCGGGAACAAAATGGAACCAATGTGGCTGGGCTATGAAGCAAGAGACGAGCTTGGAACAGTGGATAGGGCCGCTCCATGTAAAGCTCTGCCAGCCGGGATGAGACTGGGCAACGGTGTGTACACCTTCGGAATAGTCGCGCTGCCAGACAGTGCTGGCTATGCATGCTGTGCCTCCCAGCCTTTGTACATGTAGTTCCATTAGAAACACAACCCTTTTTCAACCTGGTAAACAGTTACTCATCTTTCTTGACCCAGTTTTTGTGTCATTTCCTGTGTGAGGTTTTCTGGACCTCCACAAGCCACCTTAGTCACATCCTCTTCTGTGCACACTTAGCACTGTGTGCATCTATCTCTTGGCACTTTGTCATTGTTTACTGATCCCCTTTTTAAGGCAGTGAGCACTTTGAAGGCAAGGCATTTTACAGTTTACATTTCTCTGAATCCCTGCCCTATCACACCTGCCGCCCCTACGTACTGAGAGCATACTGTGTTCATCTTTGCTTGCCCTACTTTTTCCTCCAGCCCCCAAGGAGAGAAAACAGCATGTTAGTAACACCCCCAAAATGTGCAATGAATGGATGAAATTGCAAATAATAGACTCTGGCCTTCACTGATAAGCACGGCTGACCCAGAAGAGATGTCAATGATTGGAAACACCCTAGAGTTCCCAGGCATGGAAAGAGGGCAGTTGCTGGGATCCATTTATACGGCTTAACATCTGGTGTTTTGCTGGAGCTGAGAGGATGTTGTCATCTATATCAGGATGGCAGCAGCTAGCATTTATTAAAAACTTGCTGTATACTGGGCTACCACAGCAGCTGCACATAAACATCCATTTAGTCTTCAGAACAACTTGAAACTGCCTTCATATTATCCCACTAGACAGATGAGGAGTGGGGCTCAGGGAGCATCTTTGCCCCAGTGCAGGTCACACAGCCCACAAGAAGTAGGCCAGGAAGTCACACACAGGAAGTTAAGCTACAACGACCGCTCTCTCAATTTCTAATACGCCTTTGAAGATTAAAAAAACAGTAATTCAATCTTTAAGGACAAAACTAGTAACAACTAAGGCTTGTCTTCTCCAGCCTTTTCATATATAATCACAGCACTTGTGTAAGAGAGATGAGCTTAGGCAGATCCATTGCACTTCTGACCTCTCACACGTGCCCCATGGCCACTTCTAACTGACAAGATCAGTATGATCACTCATCTGTAATGAGTGACATAGCTCAAAGGTCATCTACCCTTAGTCAGGACAGTATTGGGTTACTGGGTTGGTTACTTACTTCACTGTTGTAGCCAAACACTGGACAAGAGCAACTTCAGGGTGGAAGGATTTGTGTGGGCTCAATGTTTGAGAAGTGATGGCAAGGGTCAGAGGAACTTGAGGCTATAAGAGGAGGAATGTGAGTACTTCCCCACATCTCTATGGACCAAGGAATAAACATGGGGGGCCGGAAACTGTGGGAAGCTGAAGCTATCGCCCTCGCTAAGATAGCGCCTGGCAACCTGCCAGGCAGGATGACTTGCAATTCTGCTCCTGGTAAACAAGTCCTTATATGGGTTGTGGGCCGTGCTTTGCTCTGACGTATGCATCCCGCCTTGTTGGGAACCAATTGGAGCTACCGACGTAAGGGCTGCTGATTGGTTGAGGCAGAGGATATAAAGGGGCGCGGAGGTGTTGGGGGAGGAGAAGCGAGCGAGCGGGAGAAGAAGCAGCTTGCTGAAAAGGTTTCTGAATAAACTGCCTGGAGAAGAACGCTCGGGTCGTGTCCTTATTTTCCGCTGGTCGGAAGGGACTCAACAGGAAACAAGACAGAGCTGTAAACTCAAGCCCCGCCTCCTAGAGGTCTTCTTCTTGCATATAGGCTCCATTTCCCAAAGGCTTTACAACCTCCCAAACAAGGTCAAACAAGGTTACCAGTTGGGAAACAAGTATTTCAATACATGACCCTGGCAAGGGACAGTGGGGGATGGGGGGTGTTTTATATTCCAGCCATAATATGAGTGGAGCTCCATTTTACCCCGCAATGAAAACATAAATGATGGAGTCACTGATATAAGCATAGCCAACACCTCTGGTCATAATGGATTTCTATCACAAAGTGTAGCCACCTTTACTCTCTTAACCAGTGAGCCATCTCTCTGGTCCCTTTGTCTTTAATCTCCTAGATGCAAAGAAGGATAATTTGGTGATAGTGTCTCATCACAGCAATAGTAACCCAAACTAAGACAGCAGCTGACAAGCAACGCTTTTACATTTTTAAGTCTCTCCCATAAGTTGGGTGTATGGTAAGGTGTGCTTGCAATCCCAGCACTTGGAAGTTGAAGACAGGAGGTGAGGAATTCAGTGGCGTCTTTCTTTGGCTATCTAGTAAGCTTAAAGTCTGTATCAAAAGTAACAGAGTCTACCCTGCAAATGAGGGTGAGATCTCAATTCTTTGTTTTTTGTTGTTGTTGTTGTTGTTGTTTTGAGACAGGGTTTCTCTGTGTAACTTTGGCTGTCCTCAAGCTCACAGCCATCCTCCTGCCTGTGCCTCCGAGTTCTGGGATTACAGGCATGTGCCACCACCACCATGCCCAGAAAGATCTCAACTCTAAACAGAGTCTCACATTAATAGTATCTCTCTTTCTCTCTCTCTCTCTCTCTCTCTCTCTCTCTCTCTCTCTCTCTCTCTCTCTCTCTCTCTCATGTTTTCAATATAAGACACTTTGTGCATATCCCTTCAAGCCAATCAACCCCTAAAAGGAGTGGAAGGAGCAATGGGCATTGAGTGAGAACACTGAGCTCACTCCTCAAAGAGTTGATTCAGTATAGACCAAGCCTGTTACCACTCTGGCCATCAGCTTCCTCATCTATAAGGAAAAAAAAATGGATAAGAAATTCTCTAAAGCCTCCTGCATCTCAAGAATGGAGGCAAGCTTAGAAATAAGCATCCATGTACAACTATGCCTTCTTTAACTTAGATAACATGTATTCTTGTGCCTTACGAGTATCTACTTAGGCATGCCTGCTTTAAAATATCACAAAATAGGGTGACAGGCCGCACATGATACCAGTTCTAAGAAAGAGAAGCAGAGTTCAAAATAACCCAAGGTCTGTCCAAAATGTCACATGGCTCTCTCCTGTCCCATGGCCAGAGAATACATACATAAAAGACAATAAGACATATTTTCCATGCATTTGGTGGTGGACTAGAGTCCTTGCTCGTGGGGCACATTGGGAGCAGCAACCACTGGGGGCCTCACAAAGAAGCTACAGCTGGTGTCCCCTCTGTGCTGTCACTGGTATGAGAAGTCAGGTGTGGCTTCTTTAAATTGCTACTGAGAATGGCATTGGTGGGGAGCAGTCTGCTAAATGGAGCCCTGATGGCACAGGAGATGGAAAGGGTAAGAGGCTGGCAAGGGAAGGGGCAAGGTCATCATCCTTTGCCAATAGTGGCTTAAAGGAAAAGTCACAATACAGCAAGCTGGTCCAGGAAAGTGACTAATTGCATGGTCCAGGCCATATCTGTTCATCTCCTGCTAATGAAATGAGGAGTTGTCCAGGTGTAGTGGGCACCTGTAAACCCAGAACCAAGAGGCTGTATCCTGGGCTACATAACAAGGCTGAGGCTAGCTTGGGCTGCATAGCAAGATCCTGTCTCCCAAACCCAAAACAAGTCAATAAAGAAATGAATAAGAAAATGCTGGATCTGATCAGTGGTTATCAAACCAAATGTTAAAACACACGTATTTTATGAAAAACACAATGGGGAGGTGAGAGGCAAAAGGAAAGCTGCCCACCCTTCTGGCTTTCCATATCCTATACAACCATCTCTGTTTTAAAGAGTTTTAAGAGTTTAAGAGTTCAACAGCATACCTATCTCAAAGGAGGCATCCTATTCTAAACAATAGTGAATGGGACATATAAGTTAGATGACCTCAAATATATCCTATCTCACACTGGGGAAATGGCTCAGGGTAAAGTGCTTTTCCATACAAGTATAAGGACCTGAGTTCATATCCCCAGGGCACACAGAAAGCTGGGTGCAATGGCACACATCTACCACTCAAGTACTCCTATGGAGAGATGGGAGGTAGAGGCAGGAAAACTAATAGAAATTGCCTGGCTGGCCAACCTGATGCACCCAGCAGCCAAGAACAGCGAGGCCCTGTTTCAAACAATGTGGAAGCAAGGACTGACACCTAAGGTTTGTCCTGCCCACACACGTCCCATTCACATGCACCCACATGGTTGCCCTCTCTATCTGTCTTTCTGTCTCTCTCTGTCTCTGTCTCTCTCTTACACACACACACACACACACACACACACACACACACCTTTCATAATTCTGAATCCACAAAACATTAACAAATAAATAGCCATAAACTTCACTTTTTCAAGTTATCATGCAAACACTCAGAAAATGTGAATTCAAAATAATTCATCATTACTTGACCCATTTTTTTTCTTTTCTGTTCAGCAGTACATTCTGAAGCTCTTTGGAAAAATTATCTGAAACTATAAAAACAAACAAACAAACAAACAAACAAAAAAAACCAGCACTGGTCTCCATTGGCTAGGAAATAAGGGTGACTTTCAGCCAGGAAACTGGTGTGTCTGTTACACTCCCTCCCTCCAATCATCAGCCCTTCGGCTTCACCATGGCAGTAATTGCCTTTGTCAGTGTCCATGGGTCTTGACAGGGTCCTGGTCTCATCACTCTAATATCAGACAGAAGCCATCTCCTCTTACCACCTGTGTGTGGCGTGATAACCTCCCCCCCAAGTCCATGTTCAGCAAAATTGCTGCCACTCTCCAGCAGACCCAGCCTTGGCTGCAGCCTCCATTCTTTGCTTAGTCACTGAACCTTCTGAAGGGTTGGAAGCGAAAGCTCCCGTTCACTGGGGAGACCTCTGAGGTGGTTGGAAATGACAGAGTCTAATTCACTGAAACGAAGAAACAGAAGCAAATGGAATAAGAGGGAAGAGGTTGACAATGGTCTACATGCTATCAAATATAGCCATGTGACCTAAGATCATGGCGATTGTCCCAGCCAGCCCTGTAGAATACGCCTACTCCTAATGGGACTGTTTCTCTATATCTAGTGGATCTAAGAACAAGTCTACATTGATAGCACAGGAGGCTTTATCAGTCAGGTTTGGCTTAAGTATCACAGTCAAGAAACAAGGACCTTACTGTATTTCAGCTCTTGGACCCTGTTCCAGGTTCTCAACACACACACACACACACACACACACACACACACACGCACACGCACACGCACAGGGTCCCTTCAAAGCTTACTGCTTGTCCAAGGTTTGAAATTATACGCCCAATTTTACACACACTAAAGCATTTGCCCAATTTTCCTTTTATACCTGAAAGAGGCGGTGTCAGCAAACACTGAGTATCAGGGTTCTTCCCAGCACCTAAGGGAGACCTGAAGGTCAGTGACAGCCGTATTTCCACCAAAGCCACATGCAGTCTCTGAACAGTTCTCTGAGAACCTGCAAAAAGTTAATCAGACTTCTCAGTTCACTCAAAACTCATTCCCACCCTGAATGTAGCCTTGGTGTTCGTGGCTTAGTATGTATCATTCAGAAGGGCCCACCAAGACATTTGCACACAGCTGAGTTACTCAAGATGAAAATACCCCCCAGCTACTGAGTCTAGCCTCTCTTAGAATTTATATGTCTCTCTCAACACATTAGGGGTGGAGATTCTAATTTTTTAAAAATTATATGTGAAAAGGTAAGCTTTGAGTTGCAGATTATATGCCCTACTTCTGATTAATTTGGTGAGTGTTTAAAAATGTGTCTCCACAGATTGCTCCCTGAAATTTCCAATTACCTAGAACCATTAGCTGGGTGCGGTGGCACACCCCTGTAATCCTAGCACTGGGGAATGCAGAGGCAGGCAGATCTCTGTGAGTTTGGGGCCAGCCTGGGCTACAAAGTGAATTTAAGACAGCCAGGACTACACAGAGAAACCCCGTCTCAGAAAACCAAAAGACCAAACAAAAACCACTGGCTGCCGTGTGCCACCTCCTCACCCCTGCACCCCGCCCCGCCCCACCCTCCACTGTCACACTGCATTGGGAGCATCCTCAGTTCCAACTACAGAGGACTCTTACTGTACCTGTTATTGGGACAAAAATATACCCGACAGAAGCAGCTGAAGGAAAGAGGGTTTGCTTGAGTTCTTAGTCACAATGGGAAAGGCACACCAGTGCTCACGGGAACGAGGGCTGACTAGGCAACAGAGAAGAACCAGGTTTGACCATAGTCCAGCTCCTAATGACTGCTTCCTCTGGGGAAGAGGGAGGCCCGTGCCTTCTAAAGAACCTTCGATGGCTCAAAACAGCACCCGCTGATATCCTGACACAGAGGCACTCACCCTCACCTCCACGTGTCCTAGAGACAGCGGGCTCCTCTACCTCAGAGCACCCTGCCGGTGACTTTATAATGGATTGAGTCTGCTTCACACCCTGGATCATTCACGTGACGCGCTTCCTCTTTATTTTCCACCATGGTTTAACACCAGGTTTTCCGTGCACAGATAATCAGTGATGATTTTTATGTGTCCACTCGAGGACGCTCAAGTTTGATTACAGGACTGGAGGTTCTGTGAAAACAAAGGCCCTCCTGTTTCTCTCCAACTTTACTGCTCGGGAAACCACTCCTTGTAGCTCAGAATCCCCCCTTAAGAAGCCAACGGTAGATAGAGCTATTTTTGCTTTGTTAAGATTTATTTTCTTTTTATGAGTGTTTCGCTTGCGTGCATGTCTGTATAGCACGTACATGCCTGATGCAGAGGTCAGAGGTCAGAAGAAAGCACTGGGCCCCCGCTAGAACTGGAGGTGTGCATAGATGTGAGTTGCCATGTGGGTGCTGTGAGTTGAATCCTGGTCCTCTCTAGGAGCAACCAGTGCTTTTAACCACTAAGGCATACATGTCTTCAGCCCCCAAGACAGAGGGTTAGGAAAAAAAAATCCAGGAAGCACCATGCTAATTTTCCAAGGTGCCCATGGACTGCTTCAAAGCTGCCCAGAATCAATGGCAGAAATGTGACAAAGAGTTGTATTCTTAGGTTCGGCTGCCCAACCTATAAGGCCACATTGCCTCTTCTTTTATAGCCATAGTAAGTCACAGCCAGTTTACCGTTCAGGCAAGAGGAGAAAGGGAACAACTTCACGGGGCTGAACAACTCGCTGCCCTTGCGTAGACCTTTTTCTCCCTGAGTGACTGCTATGCGCATGCGCACTCTCACGCTGGTGTTCTGCCTCAGGACCTCATCACAAAACAGTTATGAACTTGATAAACATATCCCAAGCAGGGGACTGTCCCTTCACAGAGGCTTACTACAGTTCGGTGAAAGAACCAAACAACCCAAGGCGTACGTGAGCGCGTCTGTGAGGAGAGCCCAGCGTTGTAGGCCTTGCAGCATCTGATCCAGGCATGGTGAGGCTGCAATGCCAAATATACAAGATAAAAAAGATGACGGAGTAGCCAGCGGACAGACACCGGGTGGTACCGTGGAATGTGGACCTTCCCCTTTAAGAGGAAAAGCCGCGTGCTCCATCTCTCCCCCCCCCCCCCCCCCCCCCCCCCCGGCCCCATCCAACCTTTTTCCTACAAATCACTTACCTCAACACTTGGCATGGAGTATTCAAAAAGTACCTGCCAGACCCTTACCACTATTCATGTATTAAAAGAATACAAAGCAAGGCAAAAAGACAATGAGACAACGTTAACAGCAAGAGAAGAAAAATTTTACAAGAGTCACTGATAGAATATGTGCCTCGGATAGGAGCACAGCAAAACCTAAGAGGGATTTAGCTCAATAGGCTATGCATACAAAGTTGAAAGATTGCTAAGCAGTCAGAAGACATTATTGAAAATTTCAAAGCCTAGAAACATCAAGACATTATTTAGAATGAAAAAGAGAAAGTTTGGAAGACGTGTGAGCATAAGCTTTGGAAATAAAGAGATAGAGGGAAGGGGTTGGGCCCAGAGAGAGTTGGGTACTATTTCTCCTTCATTTGAATCTTTGTATGTGGATTATTTTATTTATATTGTTACAAGCCCTAAGGACACAGTTTAGAAGGCGCACGCGCACACACACTCCCTGAAGTCTCTGTGTTAGGTTCTGAAGTCCTTCTCCACACATGGACATGATGAGAGTTAGCACTCGCCTGCCCGTTTCTGTCCCCGTTTCTGGCCAGGAAACAGCGGCGTCTGATTTCTTGGAGGAGTCATAAGTTGGACTGTAAACAGCCTTCCTAGTGTCAAGGAGTTGAGAACCTGAGCATGTGGCGGAGCCGCGGGGAGCAGATCCACTGGGAAATTGAGTTTTGTTGTTGTTGTTTTCAAGACAGTCCAAGGGAAGATGGAAGCTTAAGTTCCAATCGCAGGGATGACTCAGAGACTATTCTTTGATCTGACTGAAGCATTTGCCGATGGGAAACAGCTGATCACAGATGCTCGACTGTTAGCATGAAAGGCTTTAGGTGCCTGTGGTCCTATTACCACACACCCACTCCTGGGAGGCGTGTGCTCTGCAGCCCTTGACAAGAGCCCTCCTTGCGCACTGCCTCTTCCTACCCAGCCATGCGGAGGGAAAGGCTGTAATGGAAGCAACAGACTGAAGAGGGGGCGTTGGTTTCAAGCGTTTTCGAGGACTTTAGAAGAATCCATGTTTTTTCCTTCAAGACATTAATTAAAAATCATTCTTATCCATCAAAGCCATTCCTCTAATTTTATTTGCCAGATTGAAAAAATGTTATAGGACACTGTCAGCCACGTACATACATTTGAAAGAAAAATAAAAGAGTGATCTAGTGGTTTATAAATGATATTTTTCTCCTTCACTAGAACAAGTTTTACATGTACAGAATTTTTTAAAGTCAAAGTGTTCCACATGCTAAAGTAACTGCATCCTATCTGAAGTCAGTGAAGACACCTACTTTTTCTCATTTTTCTTCAGGGTTAGGTATTTGATCGTGTGTGCGTATGTGCTATTTTGTTTATTTACTAAAAACTGGATGTTTCCCAGCTATTCTGTCCTTATAGCTGAGCCGAATACTTCCATTGAGTCAATGCCCATGTTAATGTTATTAAACACAAACAGCATAATGCCTAAGAATAGCTCAAAAATCTCTTGCTACATTTCGTCGGCAATCCTTGCTCTAGCCAAGTTCTCCCATTAATTGCACAATTTATATTTGAGGAAAGGCAGAACTTAATTGTTTCCAAACAAAATGTCAGGCCTGGGTACATTTTCTTCCCTCTGTCAATTTCAGTTCAATGAATTATTCCTCCAAAAGAGAGAAAGAGGAAAGGAAGGCTTCTTCAAAAATCCTTATTTAATGTGTGTTTCATCGAAGCTTTAATTACACAGCTCAGGCAGATGATAGCTTTATAGCCCTTGCTGGAGAGCTTTCTGGGTTTAGGGTGTTTCTTTCATCCTCTGCACTAACACACTTTGTACTGACACCAACAAGACGGCGCATGCCAACAAGATGAAAAAATGTTTAATCCTATAAAAGCATAAAAGCAAAGACAAGATTTTTTTTCTCTAATATACTTCAGGCTATAATACATTAAAAAATTATCAATTGCCTCTTGTAAGCTAGGTAAAAGAGAACGATGAATTCATTTAGGGCACCAAGTTAACTTTCCCTGAGTTGTGGATGTTTCTTTAGGGAATCTTCTAGGACCCTTTTGCATCATCCTGTTCAAAGCTGAAAGCATAGTACATGGATGGATAGGGAAAATGAGCCACTGCAAGGTGCGGTCCTTGCTCCCAGCGTGATCAAATTCTCCCCAGGAAAATGGTCCTGCTGTGAGATTTTGTCTTAGCACACCGTAGTAAACCATATGCACTTCAGAAATGCCAGCAGCTGACCAGGACAAGAATGAAAAACACCAGTTAGCACAGCAGAGAAAGATTAGGATGGTCTTAGAGTCACATTCAGTCCCCAATAGCCCGCCATGTACAAGGCCCTTGAAGGGCTGGGGAGTTGGCTCGCTCAGTGAGTAAAGTACTAGCTGAGCAAGCAAGAAGACCTGAGTTCACATCTCCAGGACCCGGGGAAAACCCAGACATGGCAGCACGTGTCTATGATCCCAACATTTCAGGGTGGAGACAAGTGGATCCCAGGGGTCTGCTTGCCAGTCTTGCCAAGGTATTACGGTGAGCCTCAAGTTTAAAGAGAGGTTCTGTCTCAAAAAATAATAATAAAGAAGAGTGACAGAGGAAGATGTTCAAAGTCAATGCCTGGCCTACACACACACACACACACACACACTCATAAGCATCTAGACATAAACCATACACACACATACATGCAATGCTTCTTAATATGACATCCTTGGAAGATGATTCCTGCACAGTGATATCTGTTGCAGAGAGTGGAGGAATCCCTGAGTGAGTGACGTCCAGAGTGAATTTTTATTTTGACACAGACATGGCCTCTGAAGCCAATTGGCTCACGGGATATTGGCAAAGCCATTATCCATATGGGCCAAGCTCAAGGGGGACACTGAAGCTGCTCTCTACAGGCTGAGCGTGGGAGTGTATGAACAACTGAGCAGTGTGTGTAAAGATCGAGAGCTGCAGCTTCCTCTTCTCCCTACAGAGACTAGCTGGCCTGACCTCGGCTACTCTGCTGTACCCAGTCTATATGCTGAGGTCCCACAATGTAGTAGCTGTGACATCAGAGAGCCGCACCAATCCCAGATTCATTGTATGTGTCAGTGTGTCTGTCCTTTCTTCGTTCTTTCCCTGATCTTAGCCAGGGCTCCAGGAACCAAGCTTGTGCAGGACGCAGTACTCTGTAATAAAGTGTGTTTATATTTTAGGTGAATCGGAATTCAACACTCACAGCGCTTGGTAGAAGTCATAAAGTTGTCCCCTCCCTCATTTTCAGACACAGAAATTAACAGTTATCTGTATGAAGACATAGATTTCTGAACAGCTAAGTCAAAACTTAAATAAAGGAATACAAAACACGTATAGAATCATAAATCTTCCTGTGACGTAAATGAGATTATGCATCATAGATACATATTTATAGGGGAAAACGTTGCCTTTGTGTATGTGGATAAGTTGGTATCATAAAGACTAATGATGTTTCTGAGTGAAATGGAGCCTTTTTCCCCTCTTGCTGTGTGTACTGATAACTTATAACTATAGCAACTATGTTTTGGCCATATAAAAAAGAGGTTATTTTAAGAGTAAGCTAAATGTTAATAATTAAATTGATTTAATGACAAAATGAAGAGAGTCTTATTCTCCTGCTATTAGTAGTAAAAATAGCTAAGTGTTTTAGAGCATTTTTTGATAGTACACTGCGTCAAGTTCCACACTTCACTTAATTCACCCAATATTCTTATAACGGTGATGTCATTTATTATCCTCCCTTCACGGATTGTGAAAGTGGAGCACGGAAAGTTCACATAATTTGCCCTGGGCCACATAACTGCGGTCATCACCAGCCAGTCTCCAGAGGTGAACTGGGAACCTCAAGGCTATCTGCCAGTGCTGGGCCTGACTCTGTCTGGAAACATAGGTGCTTCCAAGGAGGAAGACGTCTAGATCTGACGACAGATGGGCACTTCTCCCGTGACCAGGCGAGCCTCTACTCAAGGCTGGATACTTGTCTTTTTCTCAGTCCACATCCTAAGTGGGAAATTGATTATAAAGACATCTTAGAAGGCCCTTTGTACAGATAGAAAGTACTCAGTAGCCTTTACTATTTTATATACATAACACTTTGAGAGCCAAAATACATTTCATATACAAAACAAAGCCAAAGACTTTAAATATATATTTCTATGACTTTAATCATTTGAAATCTGAATTATGTATTTATATGCCACCTACTGAGGCAGAATTTAATGTGTGCTATGTTTATATTTGCGACAACCTAAGCGTTCGGTGAGAAGATGTGAATTTCTGATGAACCAGGGGAAGAACTTTAGATTGGGCAACTTTTTTTTTAATTACCCAGAAGAGATACTTCTGAAAGTTTAGATGTGTGATTCTATGCGGGTTTCTAAATAAATTGTTGTAAGACGTTAATTAATTCTCAAATCCAAGAAACGACCCTTGAGACACAGTCATCTGCTTTTGACAACGTGTATGGAAAGTCCTGATGCTTCTCAATTAACCTGATGCTAACAGATTCCCAGGTTCAGCCAGCAACATTCTTCAAGGATGCTAGTGGAACGGCAGCTAGTCAGTCAGTTGTGAGTTCACTCTTCTCTTATACAGTACGTCCCGACTACAGCCTTCCCTCGTCCCTCTCCTCCCCGTACCTCCACTCTCACCCCCCAACACACACCTCCCCTCTTTCCCAGATCCAGAAGGGTCTCTTAAATTGTGTGGGCAGTGCTATGTATGGCCAGAGACTAAGCATCTGGACCAGTGGTTCTCAACCCTCCTAATGATGCGGCCCTTTAACACAGCTCCTCATGTTGTGGTGACCGCCCCCCAACCATAACGTTATTTTTTATCACTACTTCATAACTGTAATTTTATTACTGCTATGCATCATAATATAAATACCTATGTTTTCTGATGGTCTTGAGCAACTCCTGCGAAAGACTTATTCAACCCCGAAAGGGGGTCACGGTTCACAGGTTGAGAAGGTACATGTTTTGTTTATTTATCTGATGGGTCCCTTCTGCTTGCAAGATATTTAACTAAGTGTCTCCTGAAGCAAATTGTTAGGTATTAGTCCAAAAAATATTTTTTTTCATAACATTCAACAGCCAGTTCTTGAGAGAAGATGGAAAAATAGCCTGAGATATCTCTTCCTATAAGGTTGCAGGAATAATCTAACTCACCTCCTCTCAAGAGTGATTTGAAATATCTCAAAGCTGGCTTATTAAGAGACACTCCCACTTTCTCTTGCACTGACTTGGCTTCATTAAGCTCTTCTCCTCACGTTCGTATCCCCTGGAGGGATACTTATTCTAGTGTCTGTCTCCATAGCCAAGGATGACGGTTAATTCCCTCAGCTTCTATGTCAGACAGCACTGTGATGCATTTCAAGTCCTAACTAAACATGTGCATTAAAAATAATTACATATTGTCCATCACCCCCATAACAGTGCTGTCTGGTGGCCTCATTATATTGTTACCATGTCTTCCTGTGCCTCAGAATCCACTCAGCTCTTTGCTGCTCATCAGGGGAAATCTGAAAAGCAGGGGTGGCATTTTCCTCTCTTTCTTTCCTGTCCCAACTCTCAATCGTCTTCTCTCCATGCCGCTGAGATCTTAATTCCCTTTGCTTTAGAAGAAAAGGCAAAATGACTGTCAGAGGCAAAAAGAAAATAAAAAAGTTCTCTCTCGCCTTTTCATCTCCGGGCAGATGAATCAATAAACGATCAAGACGGAAAGCTACTGTGCCTTGTGGTCCAGGGTGAACCTAGAGCTGAAGGTAGTTGCCATTGTCAAAGGAAGCACTTTATCTGCAGGACAAGATGACGAAGACGCTGATGGATGAGCCCTCCGAACCACTGGGAGGATGGCAGCCTCCCAGCTGGAAGCAACTTTCTGATAGTTTCTCCCTTATTTTCTTCATTCCTCAGTCTATTTCTAATAATAACTCAGGAGTGCAGCACATCAAAGCTGCATCTGCTCTGCCCTCCTCGGGTCTGGCACAAGTTACTGAACCTTTGTTTCCTCGCCCTCTCCATGCATGGCATAAGTATAGCAATGATTTCTCCTTCTATGTTATTTTGAGGCCTAAATAAAATAGCATTTGTAGAATAATCCCACTTCAGGTACCTGGAAGAGACTCAGTCACTCTGGGCTGCCCTGATTATCATTATTATAATGTTTAAACATTTCCATTTCTATTCAATACAACTTTTTTTTTTTTTTAACTATAACCAAGAAGTAAAATTTCTAAGCAGAGAACTAGGATTTTCCTCCTTAGTGTGATCTTTGCCCTTAATAAAGAAGTAGGCTAGTAGCATTTAGAAAATATCCTTTAGTATATACCCATTTATAATTGGGCACTAGTCCAAAAGATATGTCCCATGAAAGTCTTCACTTACCAGGAGATTGGGATAGAAATGAGGATATTCCCCCTGGGACTCTAGGTAAGAGTAATATAGGAGATGGGGAAATAGAAGGATCCAGAGGGTCCTAGAAACCTACAAGAAGAACATTGTGATGGGTGGATCAGGGCCCAGGAGGTCTGCTCAAACTATTACACAACCAAAGACAATATAAGTAGTAAACTTCAAACCCCTACTCTGATCTACCCAATGGACAGGACATTCTCCACAGTTATGTGGAGAACGGGGACTGATGCTGACATGAACTCTGGTGCCCCATATTTGACCACCTCCCCTCGTGGGGAGGCCTGGTGGCACACAAAGAAAGAATAAGCAGGCTACCAAGATGAGACTTGACAGGCTGTGACCATATGGTGGGGGAGGAGATACCCCTCGGTCATAGACCTAGGTGAAGGGAATAGGGTGAAAGAAGGAGGGAGGAACAGGAGGATACAAGTGATGAGATAACAATTGAGTTGTAATCTGAATAAATTAGTTAAATAAAAAAAGATAAAAACATGAAGAAAAAAAAGAAAATATCTTTTAGGAGTTTCTAATGCGAGATATGGTAGAGGTCAAGGGGAGATACAGTTTTTCAAGACAGTGCTCATTTTAACTGTACAATCCCCACGAGTTGTGTGGAAAGTCTATGAAAATGTCCAGTTGAATTCAGCCTAAGATGGTGCTGAGATCCTGAAGTTCTAATAAGCTGTTGGGAGATGTTAATGCTGCTGCTTTTGAAGTCCGCCCTTTGAGTAGCCACATTCCAGGATATAAGAGCATGCTCTAACCAGGGCTTTCACTTAGCTACCCTAGATCCACGCTTCTGCGGCTTTCTACGCGGCTGTGGCTGTGCTGGCTAGCGGTTGTTCATGATGAGCCCGTGGCTAAGTTGCACTTGGGCATCATTCTAAAGCTGTGTTGATGGACAGTGGAGCTGTCCGGGCCCAATATTGAGTAGAATTTTCCAACAGTTATGAAAGATTACCAGTGTTTGACACATTCTCACGTGTTTGTGTCCCTCACTCCTATGTTAGTTTTACGACATAATGAACAATAACTTGAGAAAAGCAACTGAAATGAAGAACCCTTCAGAGACTCCAATCTGTGGTCATCTGGATCCCTTGCTTTGATACCTGTGACAATAGAGAGGCATCACAGCAGAGGGATGTGGTAGAAGAGAGATACTCACCTCAGGTCAAACAGGAAACAAGGAGACGAAAGGAAAGGGGTCAGGGGCAGATTGTACCCCGCAAAGGAATGTTCCCAGTCTCCTACTTCCTCCAACCAGGACTTAGCTACCTCTTTCCACCACCCTCCAGTGGCGCCATCATACTATGGATCCCCCGGTGGATGAATCCACTGATCAGGTCAGAGACCACAGGGCTCAGTTACTTTTCAATGATTGGATCCACCCACTGGTCAGCATGCCCTCATCCTGTGAGCCTTAGGAAGAATACATCATATGCATAGCAGCTGCCTCTATCCCGGCTCAAACACTCACAGCGGCTTGCTGTGACTGCCATCCCAAACGATGTCCCTTAGACATCTGAGAAAAGACTTCCGTGCGAGAATTATGCCTCATAGGTTGCCCTCATGTTCTCAGGACTCCGGTATCATTTCCAGTTAGGGAATGAAAATTAAAAATTAATAAAACCCAGTGACATTTGCTATCTGAGGACAACCCCAACTCGTGCAAGGGGCGTATGGTGGCCAGATACAAAATGTTGATATGAACACCAGCCTTTAATTGGAGGATTCTGCACATTGCTTAGAAGCATAAATTCTCACTTAAAAGCCCTGAGCAGGGTTGGGTGCTGACCACCTTTAAGTGAGATATGAGCTGTGGAATCTCCACAGTCCAGGAAAATTACCGTCATCACTAACATCCAGCCCAGTTCACCCTCTCAAGTCAGTCAGCAAACATGAGAATGTCCTGTCTCTGATAGTCCAGGACTCATCCTCATTTGTGAAGAAAATAATCTTTGCCACTAACGACAAAGCCAGTATATCAGTATATATGGCTTTTTTTTTTTCCAGAAGGGAGAATAACTTGTTTTTACAAAAATCAACCTCCTGCGATAATTAAACACAAATTAAAGCCAGTTGGTATACTTCAGATATTGTTTAAAAGAAAAAAAATTTTTTACTGTTACTACTTTATGTATATGAGTGTTTTACCTGCATATATGTCTGTGCACACGTGTGCCTGGTGTGTGAATAGGCAACAAGAAGGAGTGCCCTGGGTTTGGAGTTGCAGCACAGTTGTGGATCCCCATAAGGGTGCTGAGAATAAAACCCAAGCCCTGTGGCAGAGCAGCTGGTGCCTTCTGCCATTGAACCATCTCTCCATCCTGGAGATTTCCTGAGTGACTGTCCTCACTGTTTTTACCACCCCAGTATTCAGTTCTAATAGTTCACTTTTTCTCTCTTCCTTTCTATGGAAGCAAAAGAAAACTTGAGTCAGGGGAGAAAAGGACATGCTGGGTGATCAATACTTCATTCCATGTGTGCGCTATCCCAAGGAGACATTCTAGAAACGTCACGGGCCAGTAGAGAACGCAAGAAAATGAAAAGCCAGGGGAAAGCTGTGTGTGTTTACCTGGACCCAACTCTTCAAACCCGGAATTTTATGGCCAACTCTGGGGAATCACTTTGGTTTGCCCAAACCTCATTTGCCCTTCCTGAGCATTCACAAAATAAAGGGTGAACGAAATGAAAAGCAAATACAGAAAATGGATTTTAGCCACTTGTAATTTCAGTTACCAACAATAGATACACATTTTGAAATTAAGGATTTGTTTACTCCTTTAAATTGTAACAGTTTGTCTTGGATTGTTCACATTCATATTTAAAGATTTTTAAAAAGAATCAGAAACAAAAAAACCTAACCCCACCAAATAACTCTGAGAGGGGGTAGTGGAGGGGGCAGCAATAATTGACTTCCTGAAGAAAAGGGAAAAAAGCCTCTGTTGATATTATTTCTTTTTCTTTTTCTTTTTTTGTTTTATTTTCAGAAAAGAAAACAACCTAATTAATACCCTTCTATGTGATAACCAAAAGGTAGCCACTGAAAAATGTTAAAGGTCAGTCAGCTCCCAGTATGCAAAAACAACAACAAAAACAAAAGCAAACAAACAAAACCAAGTTCTTTCACAGCCATATAGGTCCTAAGACTGGGGCCTTTTTTGTTTGTTTGTTTAATTTTTGTTAAAAGTTTCAAAAATAAGGCTGGAAAGATTGTTGAAAGGTGCCTTACTAGAAGAAGCTGCATTTGAGTTGGGCTTTAACCAATAAGAAAAGTTCCAGTGAGAACTAGCAATAAGAACATTCTAGAGAGAGGAACCAGCAAACAGCGCCACCAAAGGAAGAGACGTCTCTAAACACAGTATAACTGGGTAACGAAGTGGATACAAGATGACTAAGTAAACGCCTGTGGATATTAACCTCTTAACTTTATGATGGAAGCTATTTTTTGGCTCACGCCTTTAATCCCAGCACTCGGAGGCAGAGGCAGGCGGATCTCTGTGAGTTCGATGCCAGTCTGGTCTACAAAGTTAGTTCAGGCCAGCGAAGGCTACACAGAAAAACCCTGTCTCAAAAAACAAACAAACAAACAACAAAACAAAGACATAGAGTGTCACTATGTAGCCCAGGCTAGTCTCCAACTCAAGATGCTTCTATCTCAGCCTGCCGAGTGCTGGGATTATAAGCATGTACTATTATGCTTGACAGGAAAATAGTTTTTTGCACACCAACTGTATTGTGCCTTAGATATTTCAGTGGCCTTTGTGGGTTAACCTAAGTGCCTTCACAGAGATTCGGGTTCCAGATAGATAAACTTCAAAGTGAAAAATCCAGTGTTATCATTATTACAGAAAAAAGATTGAATCTAAAGATCATAGGAACTGAGAAAGGAAAGGAATGAGAAAAGTGGGAAAGAAAGAATGCCAAGGTTGTCACAGTCCTGTGAGGGTCATCTTATCTCATGTTTATATTTCTAAGACAATTTTCCTCTCATGGTACCACTGGCTACGGTGGCCTGTTTGGGTTTTGATCCTTGGCAGGAACACTGTAGAGCAGTGGCTCTCAGCCTTCCTAATTCCGTGACCCTTTAATACAGTCCCTCATGTTGTAGTCACCCCCAACCATAAAATCATTTTGCTGCTGCTTCATAACTGTAATCTTGTTACTGGTATGGGTTGTAATATAAATACCTGATATGTGAGCCCTGGAGGGTCACAATCCACAGGTTGAAAACCACTGCTTTAGAGTCTCGGGATGGAAGGGCTCAGGAAGGCATTTTAGATCCTGCTGACTTCTCTTATGTGAAGAGAGGAGGTTTTGACATTTTTGTCCTATATAGAAATCTCTTCAAAATCAAGAAAAAAAGACAATCCCATCTACAACTGAAGTCACTGGTAGATTTAAATGAAGACCAGCCATTTTCTTCTGTTCCCAAATGTCTCCTCTAAAGCCTGACCTCATAATGATAACTTTAAAAATACTGTCTATAGATGTTTTCAACTGTATTTTTTTCAGGGTTTGTAGGTAAACTGTTACTGTCCCTGGTTCCTAATTGCCAGAAAGGCTGTGTCCTCCAGCCCCTGTCCTGAGCCAAGTCCACGCTAACTCTATTCACCACCCTGAGGAAACATGAAGTTTGGTCCACTTTCAGCCATCTTTTCTAAGCACATTTTCCAGTATGAAACTTAAACTGAACCAAAAGTGCCCTGAGGGAGAGAATTTCATCATCTTCACGGTGGGGAGAGGACACAATCCTGTGTTGCCTCAGAGATGCTGAAACAGGGAGCTGTGTTGAGGACCAGTTTATTCAAGCTCACCAGGTTTTAATCACTGAAAGAACAGAGCAAAGAGCTTGAAATTCACAGCCAACCAGAAACACCTACAAGACTTCTAAAATTTGAAGACAAACAAAAGCCCTTGGGTAATGGCGTGTTACTCTTTAGTAGCCTTGGGAAACAGTTTAATATGACAGTTCCAAGAATGTGTAAATTGAGCCTACCAACCAGACATCCCTGGTGGGTGCCAGCCCGCAACAGCCTGCAGCTGGGTGATGTAGGTTGGGCAAGCTCTGGGAATATGGCCAATGCTAAAAAGGAGCTCAAGGGGACCAAACAGAGAATGTGGCAAGAGGGCCCAGTGGCATATATTGTTTTTCTAGTTATCATCTTCTTGAAACAAAAATGGACTTTCTCGCCAATGCAAGCTGAAGAATGGCCACTGCCGTTCTTGTAACCTAGCCAGGTCTGAGATAAAAGCAACCACTTCAGAGCCAGGATGAAATGGCCACACATACACCACGCAGGAGAGTAAGAAAACTCTCAGTGTAGTCCAAACAAAAACTGACCAAAACACAGATCCAGAACCTTGAGTCTCAGCAGAAACACTTTATTACAGAAAACAAAAGGCCCTGAATGAAGGACTAAAAACAAAGAGATGGCCAAAAGAAAAAGAAAAGGGTGAAACAGTGACTTTCTTCCAAATTCATCTTAATAAAACAGGGGCGGGGGAGGGGGGGGCGGTGTCGGTCAGGCAGAAAAGAAAGACAACTACAAAAGAGAAATATAAAATGATCATGCTATGTTGGGCCAGGAAGCCAGTATGGTAGTATTTTCTCATAAAATGATATTCTATTTCATTACCATATGCTTTAGGAAAATCCGATATGTTCCTGACAGACTTCTAACATTTCCCCCAAGATGCTTAAAGTGTCAGAGATACTTAGCACCCACTGAATTTTTTTGAATATTACACACCGGTAATTCTCTGGCTCATGAATTTTAATAATACCACTGTAATCCAGTCTGCCAATCATTCCCCCCAAGTACCGGCTCATGGGAAACATGCAACAGATTCTGTTTTGGCTTTTATTCCTGTGTGTTTCTGCATCTGCAAAGGGGGATACATGCACACATGCATACGTGCACATGCGTAAGCACACACATGAAAACAGTATGCTAAGATGAAATGCTGTTTGAAGAACTATTTCACATCACTGGCTGACAGCGTTTCAAAGTCCAGCCCTCTTGTGGGGAAGAACAGAAGTGCACATTAAAGACCTAGAGGATTTAATGACAGTGTTCAATTTTGAACTAACAAAAGTGGGAACTGGCAGGCACCCTAGTTTACTTTCTGTTGCTTATGATGAAGCACTGACCAAAAAAAAAAGGGGGGGGGGGGAGAAAGGGCTATTTCCATTTACACTTCTAAGTCATGGGCCATCACTGAGGCAGGGCAAAAATTCAATAGGAACCTAGAGGCAAGAACTCAACCAGAGGTCATGGAAGAATGCTGCCTACTGCCTTGCTCTTCATGGCTTATTTGGCTTTTTTTCTTTTTTAATACCACCAAGTGGACTCCCAATGCAGGAGTGGGCTGGACACTCCCACATGCATTATTAAGCAATAAAAATGCCCTACAGGCCAATCTGATGGTGGCGATTCCTCAGTTGAGGTTCTCTTTCCCCAGAAGACTCAACTTTGCGTCACGTTGACAAAAACTAACAGGTACAATGGTAAACGGGATGTATCGGTATATGCCACTTGTTCTGGATGCTTCTGTATGGAATGTCTTCCAAGCTCTTAAAACAGCCTTACTCTTATTCTAGCTGTGATCGCAGGACCCTAATCACAGAGGAACTTCCAGTGAAGAATTCTAGCTTCAGTGTCAGTAAGCATGCCATACCTGAAAATGCGCCCATGGGTCTATTTGCATAAGGTGCGCCTTGATGTCGTGGTTTGAATAGGATTGGCCCCCATAGACTCGTGTGTGTGAATGCCTGGACACCAGGGAGTAACATTACAAGGTGGGTCAACTAAGAAGCATGGCTCTCTTGGAGTAGGTATGTTGAAGGAAATGTGTCACGGGGTGGGGTGGGGGGGTGGACTTTGAGGTCTCAGGTGCTCAAGCCAGGCCCAGTGTGGCATTCTCTCTTCCGGCTGCTTGCCAATGCATATGTAGAACTCTCAGCTCCTTCTCCACCGCCATGTTTTCCCTATACACCACCACACTTCCCACCATGATGATAATGGACTAAACCTCTGAAACTGTAAGCCAGCCCTGATTAAATGTTTTCCTTTATAAGAGCTATCGAAGAAACCCTAACTGCGGTGCTTGGTCTATAGTGATGGGGTAGGCTGAATATGTCATAGGTTAAAGAAGCTGTTGGGCTGGAGAGGTGGCTCAGAGGTTAAGAGCACTGCCTGTTCTTCCAAAGGTCCTGAGGTCAATTCCCAGCAACCATGTGGTGGCTCACAACCATCTATAATGAGGGCTAGTGCCCTCTTCTGGCCTACAGGTGAATATGCAGGCAGAATACTGTATATAAATAAATATTTTTAAAAAAGAAAAGGAAGCTGTTAATGACTGTGAACTGCTAAACATCATGGCTTAGCTTCAGTTCCTTTAAACATATTCAGAAGATCTATATTTTTGCCAGGTCCTCTCTGTGTCCGGGGCACTGGTAACAGTACACAAATTGGGAAGGTTCTTTATCTTTGGTGTTCTGTGACAAGTGTGGAACAGTGCATGTCAGAGCTGCCTGGTGCACATTTTGAATGAGTTTATTTGCATATTTTTTTAACTGTAAAATGATTACGATTTACCTGTTAAAACCCCAAACTTCCTTCTAGAGTAGGAAGGAAAACTATAGTAGAACACTCTGGAACCCTCAACACACTTTGGCAACAAAGTCAGCATCTCAGTACCCACACTCGTTTCCCATTCGGGTGCCTTGGCTGCCGAGCCCTTCCCTAGAGAAGTGTTCGGAACCACAATCTTCCCCGGTGCTCCCTGCTTTATTTTTCTTCATGGCAGTCAACTCCACGCTGTTGTTTCCTCCAACTAAAACACAAGTGGCGCAAGCGCAGCAGCAATCTCCACTCACCAGCATCCCTGGAGTCAAGACTGGCACCTGACAGTGAGAGAACTCCGCAAGTAATCACAGGATGACACATAAACAGTGAGTGCTCGGCGGCAGCCGTCTAACGTGAATACGCAAATGAAGAGAATCATTTGCATAAATTAGTTTCCCAAAAATGTCAAGTGCTAGTCACGCTAACCCGACCCTTAAGCGGAAGCTAGTCATGCTGCTTGACTCTTGACCCCTGGCCTAAACAACTGACTGCACAGTGATGATGCAAGCCAAGCTAAGAGCAATTGAGTGGTTTCTTCATACACTTCCTGTCTCCTTTCATTTCTCTCCATCTTCCTTCTCTGCTTGCTTTCTCTGTATTTTTTTTGGTTGGTTGGTTGGTTGGTTGGTTTTTGTTAAGCTCCCTTCTGACTTGCATGCCCATCATCTGCTGACACTGACGGACAACTCAGGCTGGGATTCAGATACTAACAGGTGAGTGAGCACCCAGCCAGTCTAGCCAATGCTTTTTGCTGCTCAAAGGCCGCTCTGCTTATTGTCATGTTTTGCAGTGTAGACAACTGAAGTGACAAATGATCACACTTGGGAGAAACGCTATTAATGAAATCTGGGCTAAGACGCATGAATGCATGCTTTGCAGTATATTTCATTCGTGAAATGTCAATCTTCTTCAGCATAAAAGGAAATGTAAAAATCTGGACTTCGGTGACTGTTAAATTGCCTTTGAAAGAAAATAATATATTAAAATCTCCCAAAGGTTCTTTAATGACATAACTCATTCACACTTATTAAACTCACTATTTGCCTTTCCTCTGATTCGAACGTAACAGGAAAATTTGGCGACTTACTTTTCAAAGGTCAGAATAATTTTAATTGCTTTTTAGCATATGATGATCTTAGCTCAATCAAGTCATATTAATTCTGTCTCTCTGCACAACTGATTTCATAACTCTTTCAGCCTGCAAACGCAGAAAGTAGTTCAGAGCCTTTGAAGCTGCGTAACCAGAGCCCTTTGGTTCCGGGGATGACCTGATTAAAGGTGATTAAAGCTCTCCAGACGGCTTTGCCATTTTGCCTCAGAGCAGTCTCTATACAATTTCCCGGCGTGGTAATATGTGCCTGGCCTAGTTTCCAAACCTCTGACTAGAGACACGTTGCTTAGTGCCACAAGGTTTCTGGTTTTGTTCTGGTTTGTTTTATTGTATCCTGTCCATGGTGGAAAAGGCAAAGCATTCTGCTTCAAAGAAAGAAAACAGCTCATGCCCCTCATGCCCAACAGACTCTCTTTATGGTGCTCTGAGCCACCTGCTTCTCCTCCCTCAGTCTCCCGACTATGACTTTACTCTTTGCTGTCTGCATGTTTTCCTATTGCTTCTTCAAAATAGTTTAAATCATTAGGTTTGGATCATGTTGTAATGCTGAGCCTTGGATTGTAATGGCCTTAAACTTTGCAATTTGAAGTCCTAAGCCTGAGACCCCCAGCCTATGTGCGCATTGGGAAGTAGATCCTTTAAAGGGGAGTACAAGAGGAGCCAGGGAGATGGTTCCAAGGATGAGGACCCTTCTGGACAAGCTCCGTGCCCTGGGGTCAGTGCCCTGGATGCACATGGTGGAAGGAAAATCAACCCTAGTGTCCTCTGACCTCCGTGTGTTTATTACAATGCACGTGCCCCCTCCATACACAAACATGGAAGAAGAAGAAAAAAAAAAACCACTAAAGGCAACTAAGACAAAATTAAGTCACCTGGTATTGACTAAGCTAATATAACCAGTGTTTCAGATGAAGACATGATGCCACAGATGTGGGCCCACAGGACTGGGGCCATGTGTACAGGGAAGAAGCCAAAGGGAAAGGTCTTGGAAATTTTGCCAACAACTTGATCTTGAATTTACAGCCTCCCGACTCGTGGGAAAATCCATTCTGTTACTTAAGCACCTCGGTTGTACTTCTTTGTTCTAACAGTCCTAGCCAGCTAGTCCACATCGCTTTGCCACCTCATAAGCATATGGCTTCTCAATGGTGGTGAAGGCTCTGCCTACTTTGAAGAATTATTTGGAAAATTAAGACAACATGAAGTTCTAGGCCATTGTACATAAAGTATTGCACACACCAAAAAAATCAAATTTTAAAGATTGTACGTCACTATTACATATCCCCTAAGCAGGTCTCCATTCTGAGAGTACCGTAAAAATGATAAAATTTATATTCAATTTAGAAAATGACCTTCTCCTAAAATTTAACACATGTTCTAAATATGTGTTCTTTGCTTCAACAATGAAATCACAGTTGACTGGCTTAAAGTCAATATGTCCAATTAAGGTTAAAATGGCCTCACTTTTGGCATCTTGATTATTTCCATCTTTCTCTAAATTGAATTAAGTTTATGAGCCCAAATCACTTATCATTAAAATCAGCACTCTTGTGCTTTCATTTTCCATTCCATGAATTTTATCAAATAAGTACAGAAATGCGATAAAGCTCAAAGGACTGGAAAAAAAAAAAAACCTCTATAAAGATTAAAATAAAGAGTGCTGCCAGAACTGGACTCTCCGCCAAGCAGCTCAACCAGATTGAAAGCATCAATTTGTGATAGCACGTCTAAAAGTCTAAATTCAGCCTGGAAAAGACAATTAGGAAGGTCAAAGCTATGAGTCACAGCTTGTTTACAAGCAAATAATGGCTCCCTGTCAGCTGGGTTCCTCGTTCTTCATGGGTAGTGGCTGTCACCTTTCCAGGTGCTTCTATGCCACACTGATGTCCACTGCTAAGGATATTCCAATTAAGCCGGGCGTGATGGCACACACCTTTAATCCCAGCACTCGGGAGGCAGAGGCAGGCGGATCGCTGTGAGTTCGAGGCCAGCCTGGTCTACAAAGTGAGTACAGGATGGCCAAGGCTACACAGAGAAACCCTGTCTCGAAAAACCAAAAAAAAAAAAAAAGGATATTCCAATTGTAATGTAGGCATAAGTGGGCCGCACAGGTTCTCAGGCTACCGAAGACTGCTCATCAACCATGACTTTGTACAGGCTCGGGACTAGTCCCAATATGAAAATGAGCACCCCACGATACTTGCTCTCGATTGCACCCCAGTAGATGAGGATTCCATGAGTATGTCAACCCCCACGGCAGCATGGAAGCAACCTAGATATGTCTGGAGTCCTTAACCATCATCTGGTGTATACTGTCTTGGAAAAGGACCACAAGAGTAGAGCCAAGAAGACTGAAAGCCTAAACAAAGGTCAAAGGCCATGGTACCCCTCTTCCCTCACAGTGTCCTGAGCAGTCCCTTCTGTGACCTCGCCATTTGTTGCACTTTTGTCCACAAATGGCCGTGGAGAAGACCTAACCCACTGGCTAAGGGCGTATGTCCCATCACACATACCAGCTGCCATCCAACCCTTGTGAACCTTGGTTTCTTTTTTTTAATATGAGTTTAAAAATAGCAACTCTAAGATCAAAAGAGATGCTACAGCTGAAATACTTTGAGTCTTATGTAAGTAAGTACTTCTGCTATGATCTGTGTGGCTTCAGGGATTGACCTAACTTGGGTGAGAAGGGAATCTCACACACACACACACACACACACACACACACACACACACACACACACACACACAGAAAAGCTGGGATCGGGTGGGCTGTGCGGACTCTGATGGGGGACATCAACTGCAACAGCAACCTGTAGCCTCAGCCTGTGTATAATAACCTCAGTTATTATATACTGCTGGGTAAGAAGGTGGGTTTATGTACAGAGATGAACAAGGAGGCACGCTCAGCTAATCCTGGTAGGCAGTCTGGAGAGGACTCAGGCTGCAGTCCTGTGGTTGATAGCTTCCGAACCAAGTGGTCAATCGTTGGTAAACACGTGTGCTTCCACCAGAGGGTGGTTTCGCCATATCTCTGAGCCTCGCCCTAGGAAGGCGTTGCCACTCCCATGGGTCTGAGGCATTAGAGTTCCTGACATGTGGTGCCCATGTCAACAACTCACATTCGCTCAGGGACTTAACACTCTCCTTACACTCAGGGCTCCTCCCGCTCATCACACACTCTATAAAAGGGAAATGGTAGATTCACTCTCATACTACTGCTCAATACAGATGCTGTGTTGATAGCACAGTACATGGTATGTTGGGGGTCGCATTGCTATAAATGTCCCTTTGTTAGTTCCAGGGAAGAGTTGTGCAATTGTATTTCACAGCGCACAAACACAAGCCTTGGGGGGATGCCCTTGGAGTTACTATCCCAAGTTTCAAATATTTAAAGGCAAAAATGTGTTGGAGACCATATAAAACAGATGTTCAGAACAGAATGTCCTACCAGGCGAGCTAGTGTCCTCTCTTGATGGATATTGCTATTGAAACCTTTCTAATTTAATGTCCATGGGCTAATAAATCTAAATATCTGAAGCAGAAGCAAACACATTAGTTTTCTCTGAATAATTCTACTCACTTTTTACCAGTTAAGATGCTCAAGGCTAGATATACTTTTGCTAGTATGGTAAAACAACATAAGGTTACTCCCCTTTTTACTGTTCAGAGAAGCTGTAGTTCTAACCTGGACCACGCAAACAAAGTCATTTTATTTTTAAACTACCATTGTTTTAGCCCCTTTGTCCCCCATAATGAGACTCATACTGAATTTCTAATTTTAGATCCAATGGACTACCAGAAGAATCTCTCCTTCCAGAAAGAAAAAAATAGAGAAATTACTAAGTGACTGCATCCCTCTGATCACAGTGCTGGAGATCACAGGGCAATGCATGCAGTTCAGCAATCCTGTTGACTGTGTCCCAGAAGCCACCTTACTAGAAGTAGCTTGTGGAGAGTCTTGTATTTCTCACAGCCTTCTCAAACAGACGAATCTGCTTTGAATGACTTATCACAGAGTTTATAATCTGAGTTACTATTTTTTATTTTAATTTTTTTATGTTTGGTTTGGGTTTGGTTTTTCAAGACAGGGTTTCTCTGTGTAGCCTTGGTTGTCTTGGTTGTAGACCAGGCTGGCCTTGAACTCACAGGGATCCACCTGCCTCTGCTGGGATTAAAGGCGTGTGCCACCACCGTCCAGCAATATTTTTTATCTAATCACTTTACAGCCTGACCCCAGTCCCTTCCCTCCTCTCCTCCCAGTCCCAACCCTCATGTGTCCCACCCCTACTCCCCCTTTCCTTTTTCTCAGAGAAGGGGAGGCTCTCAAGGGGTACCAACCCACCCTGGCATCTCAAGTCACAGCAGGACTAAAATTTGGCAGAAGAATCAAAATACACCTTCTGAGAATCTACACGGCAAAACCTCTGATAGGAATTAAGGTCAGATAAGTGGTAGTCCATATATATATATATATACATACATATATATATATATGTATATATAGTATATTATGTATGTATGTATGTAAGTATAATAAAGACAATGAAGGTGAGAAACACAACATAGCTCAACTTTTAAGGCATTCTTGGCTCTTCACAATGAATTCTATAATTTCATGTCCCACTTTATCTTGCATGAGTGTAGTCCTCTTCTTTTGGAAAATACATACATATATACTTTAAATTTTTATATACCTAATTATATAGGGTAGAAAGATTAGAAGTTATTAAGCCATCCTTAGTATATTAATAAGGCAAAAATAAGTTTTAAAACACCTACACTCACACACCTACACACACACACACATACACACACACACACACAGGGATTTTTTCAAACACACATAATCTTTAGTGACTCTCACGTCGAGTCTGAGAGAAGGAAGAACCGCGTTAGAGTGAGTCATTTATGGAACACGGGCTCTGCCGGGCGCTGATCAGCTGACTCGCCTTCTCAAATACCCTTTGAAGTAGGCATCAGTGGCGTCGTGCAGCGAAGGGCTGAGTTGGAACAAGACTGAGTGACTCACTCTGGACCATAGGGTACTGGTGTGGACAGAACAAGCTGGGGATCTGTTGGGATGTTCTAACACTGCTGAGTTACTACCTGTCAGATGCAGGGCTTCTGCCCCTCCCCCCACTGCCGCCCCAGCTCTCAGAAATGCCACAGCTATAACTCACCTTTTAATTGCAGGGAGACAAGATTTTTGGAAAGAGGGAAGAATCTGGAAACAGAATTTCTGACCTTCTGATGCTGAGAGTTTGGGCAGGGTGCCAAGGTGCTCAGGGCGCTGTAGAGTAACCAAGTGCAGTCCTTTCAAAGAAATTTCTTCCACTGGTGGGGGGAAAAAAGGCTATAAAAAATGTGCTCTCCCACTCCCAGCCTCCAGAGGGTCAGAATGACTTCCCCTCAAGGTGATGAGCATCATGGAACTGATCAAACTGTCGTTTTCTTTTTTTTTACTCAGGCCCCTGGCAAACATAGAAGCACATTTGAAGCTTGTTTTCATTAACCTCAAAGTGCCCTCTGGTCTAAATGTTTATTCTAGCTCTTCACCTGACCTTCCTTTATCTAGTCATACATCGTCAAGTACCATCTTCAACACTTTTCTATTAGCTTGTAAACTACATATGTGTTCTTATAGACCAAATGCCTATGCGGTCCATATGTAAAGCAAATAATTATTTCATTTATTGGGAACTGTCTTTAGCCCCTGATATAGTTGTTGGTATATCTTCATTTATGTAACTATTCAATATGCTTTCTTTGCCCTGTGGGTTTTATTCACTGGGATCCAAGTTTATTTTTTCCCCCTTTATTCAGTCAACAAGTATTTACCTAGTGTCTACCCATATGCCAGGGTATAGGTCAGACTCCCAAAAGAAGCATCATATACATTGTATCTTCTTTCTGGAAGAACAGTCAACTGTCATGTCATATACAAAAAAAGTGCTTAGTGGCTATCTGCCCAGAGGACAACGACAAAGACAGGTGACAGAGAAGTCCGTAACAGGGGCTCATCCTGAGTGAACAGAGAACAAGAACCCAATAGATATAGCTTCCTTCAAACTTGGAAAAAGAAGGATGTGCCTGGACCCTTGAGAACAAAAGAAGGGATTCATCTTGCTGCAAAGAGATAAGCCATAATAAGGTCCATGTCTAAGGAGAATCGTACTCAATGGCTGGCTCCAAGACACCTGGACAATTAAGACAAGTGTGGGAGATACTGGTCATGTCAAAAGTGAAAGAGCTTATACCCCAAACTCTATGCTAAAGAGAATTCCAGAATAGTCATTACTTTAAGGCTTTCACATAGAGGTTGCTGTCAACATGTAAAAATCTCCTTAAATAGTTATTTCTAAGTTCACCATCAAATTCCCTAGTTGACAGATAAGAAAATGGATGCTGAAAGGATGGAGAAGAATTCTGTTAGTTGACAGAAATGTGCTGGGGCCAGGGAGAGAAATAAGTCTATCCGACAAAAAGTCTTGGTTCGTCCCCATGAAGTATATCCCGATGCTGCTCAGAAGATTCCAAAAAGTCATTTCTGGACCAGACACCAGCAGGGAGATCAGCATATAGACACCTCTCTGTAAAAGTATCCTTGAGCACCATTCTTGAAGCATGGAATTGACAGTAGAGGGGCCTATCCAAGACGGGCTCTATAAATTATTCTAATAAGCAAAAATCCATTGCCTAGATTATCCATGCAAGCCTGTGCTTAACCTTGGGTGTTTACAAGGTGAGGAAAACAAATCATCTTTCACCACTGAGCGGCGATTTGGAATTTGCAACACTTAAGATCTAGGTGACCCTCCCGTTACGTGCTTTAATTTTTAAAATATTTCCAGGTAGAATTGCATGATCTCATTTCTGTCTTTTAGTCAGGGAAAAGAAAAGGGAAGGGAATGTTTTTAAAGTGTTTCTGGGTTAAGAAATATAGTCCAATGGATAAAGGAGCTTGCTGCCAAACCTGGTGACCTGAGTTCAATCCCAGGGACCCACGTGATGGAAAGCAAGAACCTCCAGTAGTTGTTCTTTGACCCCCACCTCCCTACACATGCAGACATACTGCAATACACAAGCACATGCAAACACACACCAAAATGAATTAAAAAAAAAAGAAAAAAGAAACATAAACATAAACACCGAACCTTGCTGGTTTCCCTCTGCTAAGAAAGAGCTTTCATTGAAATAGCATTTTATTGACAGTAAATGGGAAGGAAATCTGATGGGGTGAGGGGGGAAATCTCCCTGAAATTCATTTGTCTCCAGAGTCTAAGCAACCTCCGCAACTACTTGAGAGAGTTCTAGAAACACCCCCAGATAGGTTGCTATGGGTAGAACCCAGCCGCCCTGCTGTGCACTGTTTTCCTTCTACTCAAAGCATTCCAGTTTTAATGGAGTGACTCCTGGTCATCTGGGAGCTCTGTCTACCCACAGCCGTCCTCCATGACTATCTACTTTATATACCCTGTGGTTTTCCTCTGTACACCTCAGCTGACACCCTTGGCTGATCATTCATTTCTGTCAGTCACAATGCCCACTAAATATGGCCTCAGTTGATCCAAATTTATGACATACAGCTTCAGGTGTCCACTATTTTCTCGCAATTCTACCATGTTCTTTGTAAGCTTCCCTAACAACTTCTGTCCTTGTTTGGTATAGCTATTTGTACCACTTCCCTGACTGCTGTCCGAGCTATGGTTTTGCTGCCTTGGTTCAACAGTGCCACTCTCTTAATAAGGGACGAGAGAAGTCACATGGAGGCCCATGAGGCTCTGTGATATGGCCACCTGGTTTTAAATCCCAGCTCCTCCACTTGCCAGTCTGAGGACTTAGAACCAAATTCTTTAACATTTTCTTTGTGATAGGAAGGTATCTATAGCACCCTACTCCACTAATTTGTTGTGATATCGTAGTTAATATTGACTTTCAATTGATTGGATTGGGCAAAGTCCATGAGGTGTAATAAGCTCACTTCTGGATGTGTCTTAAGGGAATTTCCAGAGATGATTAAGTCATGAGAGCCCTGACCTGATCAATAGTCTACTTATTGATAGATTCAAAATTTGAACAGATTATTGAGAGGTAGTGAGTGGTGGAAGGCTGCTACAGTGTGCCTGTGAATGGCATATCCTGGCCCTGGTGTTAGCCTTCTCCTGTTGTTATCTCTGCCTTGTCTACCATAGCAGGGGTACTCTCTGCCAACAAGTCTCATCACTATTGATGCCTCAGGCTCAAAGCAGTGGGCCTAGAAGACCATGGGTGGAACCGTCTGGAACTGATGGACAAATGAATCCTTCCTCCTCTCTCAAGTTGATGTTCTAAAGTATTTCACCAAAACAAAGGAAAGTCTAACATAGGGAATTGATAGCAGAGAATCGGGGTGTGGTCCAAACACCTCTGAAGTCATTTTAAATATAAATTTGAGGAAATTTGGGCATGCAAGCTAGAAAATCCTGGAATGTTATAAGCTTAGCTTAGTAGGCAATTCTTATGAACTTGGATGAAAATGCTGACAGGATGTGGACAGTAAAGATGGTGCCCCTGAGGGTTCTGGTGAGAACAAAGACTCTACTGAAAGTTGGACTCAAGGACATGCTGAATGCGGCACCATGGCGAAGGACCTGTCTACATTTTGCCCATTCTCCCAAGACCTTCATTAGGCTAAATTAAAGGTGGCAAAGTAGATAATATGACAAAGTCAAAGCAGAAATTAAAAGCAAGCCGGTATTGGGGAATTTGCATGGTCATTGCTAGCTGCTTTTCGTCATCATTCAGTGGTACTGGGAACCAAAGTAGAACAGAAAGATTCCTAAATCTTCCAACCTGGGCAGAAAAGCCAGAATCAAGTTGAGTCTAAAGGACAATGCAGTTTCTGAAGAGATTAGCATCATTAACAACAACAACAAAAGCCTCATTCATTGAGATAACCAGAAAGGTGACTTGACATGTCAGGAATAAACAAGACCCCACGCGTGACAGCCTCAAAGGGTTAAAAGCATAAACTCAGTTTAAAGACCACCACCCCCCTTTAGAAGAGAGCTCCATTGGGTACCCAGATGTCATGAGACTACCCAGGAAGATGTTTCTTTGTGATTTGTTTCACCATGTTCAACTGCTTAGGGACTCGGAGGCCATGTCAGCCATGACCCAAATGGGGACAGGCTAGTACTCAAGCTAGTGGCAGACGCATATGAACCTGGTTTTACAGAGTGTAAACTTCAGGACTTATATGTTATGGAGGTGCCTATTCAGGTGTCAAAGGAAAATTTAGGGGGCCACCCAATGAATGTGGGGTAGCCAGTGTCTCTGCAGAGTTATCCCGAGAGGACAATAATCTGTAGAATCGAAGCAATGGAGACCCTGGGATATTAAAAACATCAGAAACATGGAACATCTCCTGAGACAGCCACAGGCAAGGATAGGAGCTAACCTTGGAGAGAGGCTGCTGGTCCATGTCTCCTCTGTGATGGAGGGGCTGCCTAAGCAGATTGCAGCTTACATCACAGCATCATGTGCCCTGGATATCAACATAAAGTTAAAGGATTTAATGTTTTTCCTCATGCTTGGTCTTATTTCGGTCTCTAATTCTCCTTCGTATGCCTGAATTTCTTCTCTTCAGATCAGGAATGCCTCCTCTGTACCATTTCTATGAATTTGGAAGTGTGCCATTCTCTCTTTTTTACAGAAGCTCAGCTACGAGTTGATCTCAAGGAAAGGACTTTCCTAACATGTCCTGGGTTCTATCTCACAACTGTATTTCCTGGCCACAGTGGTACATGCCTATAATCCCAGCTCTTGGGAGACATGAGGATTAGGTATTCAAGGTCAGCATTGGCTATATAATGAGTTTGAGGACACTGTAGGCTATATGAGACCCTGTTTATATCTTTTTGCTTATATATAACTATGTTTGCACTATATGTATATATATATATATATATATATATATATATATATGTATATACACATGCGCGCATGCACACACACATATGCATAAAGTCTAATTTCCCCCAGCATAGGGTTACAAGCCTTAAGTTTAAAGGGGTATTGCTGCTCTAAACAGCAAGCTTTCCCATTGTTGTAGGACTATCCAGCGTGCCAAGTACTTATTAGGAATAGGGCGCCTCATATTTCTTTCTTCCTCTTCAAAATGACCCAATTGCCTCCCCAAAGTCTGGCCCCTTCCTAATAACAACACTGACAGAACCGCAATGTGTGAATTTGACGTTCAGTCACAGTACATGGCACACAAGACTTCTTACAACATGGCCCCAGATTACCTCTTAATCATACTGCTTGTCAGTCCCTTAACAATTCTTTTGGAGTTTTTGGAGAATAATTAGTAATAGTTACCATGCAAAATTAAGCAACCAAATGGTAACAATAACCTAAACGAAGCAATTGTTGACTTCAAGGGAAAATTGTCCAAGAAAGGAGACCTATTCATATTTCTTGCAATCAATCACAGGAATATTACTTGGCTCAAGTAGGAACATTTTTAAAACAAAACTATTGTGCAGAAAAACATTAGCACAACAAGCCAACTGCTCTGCTCACAATGTCTGCCTTTGGCTCTTGGCTAGCATGCCCGCTTGCATAGCTAGATTCTCAGTGATTTACTGTGCTGAAACCGTACCAGCAATATGGTTTGTACTGAACACCTGTTTTTGGTTTAGAACTCTAGAATTGTATATGCGATGTATACAATATGTAATACATATACACATAAACAACACGTGTGTGACTACCTATCATCTACATACATACGAGCCACTCTTTAGCTCACTTAGTGTTGCTCGTATGTACACATGCTTAGGGATGACCACGTGGGACTAACTCACCTATCAACGGACTTGTCTCTGGAGAGAACTGATTCTTTACCCTACAACACACACCCTCCCAAAGTCATTGACTGCATGTAGCTCTTCATTTAGGAATGGGGGCCTTGTGAAAACCTCCTCCATCCCTGCTAGCTGGTCAACTGGTATGGTCATGATGTAGGTGACTATGCATGATGTAGGTCATTAGGCAACCACACTGCTGTAATTTCACGGGTGCAGCCTTCCTTTTTAGGTCTCTCTGTCTCTCTGTCTCTCTCTCTCTATCTCTGTCTCTCTGCCCCTCGGCCCCCCGCCCGGCCCAGCATTGATGTTGGTGCTCTGTCTTCAATATAATGTTCTTATTTGGATGCCTTTCAGAGACCTGAGGAACAAGTTCACCGCTAACTCTAAATCACCCTGCATTCCCTCTAAACATCACGAAACGAGAACAAACAACGCTTATTGAAACCCACATCTTTAGAAGAAACAGAGAGCAAGGTATGCCCAAACTTCAAACTACCTGTAAGTTGAAAAGATAGCATCAAGTCTCAGGGGTCTCTCTCAGACCACCCTGCCCACCAACAAGCCTCGGCTCAGTGCAAAGCCCGATGGTGGAGAGCTGTATAGATGAGGAGTGAGGGGCTAGGGGTGAGATAAAGCCGGAACTAACCTCATCCCCAGGAAGAGACCACCTAGACCATCAGAGAGTGACCAGGAAGGGACAGGATGGGATGTACAGTATATTCTGAGGCAATGCTCAAAACGCATAGCTTCTGGGGAAGGAAAGGGGAGGAGTAATAAAATAAGCATAATTAATTATATTAATTTGCATATTTAGTAGAATACAAATAGAAGGAGCCAGGTTTCTAACTGTCCAAGCATGTGAAGGGGAAAGGCCCAAATGAACCTAAGGGCACAAGCTGTAACTGGAGTCCTCGCCTTTTCTTCTACAGGCAGTCAGAAAGGACTAGAAAATGACATGGCGGCTGAATGTGTGAACAGTTGCATCTCCCAGCTCTCCGTTCTAGATGGGTCTAGAAGAAGTGAGTCCTCGGAACAACAACCATCCCTGGTGCTCACATTAATTCCTACACTCTTTCTTCACTAAAGGGAATCCAAGCTCCTTGAGGAAATGACTGGTCCCCAGAGCTGCAGAACTATGAATGCAGAATGTGTTTCAGCAGGGTTTTTGCACCTGGGAGGAAGGAAGTATTTGACCCTGGGAGGAGGAGGCATGTCAAATAACATAGGAGCAGACGGAAGGAGATGCTACTAGCTGAACTCTGGAATCATTTGAGCGACAGTAATGATCTAATAGAATGCACCGGGCACCGTGATGAGGGTAAGGTCCTTCCTGCAGCAGAGCACAGTGAGCCTCCAACAGAGCAAAGAGGAACTACACTGTCATCGGGTGGCAGCCTTCACAATGATAATTGATCCCCACCAGTCATCAAAGGACCCTACAACTAGGGAGTGAAGTTTGATGAAAAATAAGATGTTTAGATAGTAGCTCCTCACAAGACACTGAACCCTCGCAGAAACAAAACTGGTGAATCTTTGGTATAGAAAGCCTGGCATAGGCGCATGACGAAGCGTATCACTAGAAACGAGGCACGCTGCCACGTGCAGAGAGACACTGAAGAAAACAATGCCAGAACACAGCAATCCTGTCACAAGGAAACCTCAGAGAATCCCAAAGTGAGGGCTGTTCCATCGGGTAAAGCCAGGTCAGGAAGAGCAAAGAACTCCTGAAAGATTGAGGAGTAAAGCAGACGAAAGACAAAAGTGACTCTCATCATTACTGAAGAAACTGGCAAACTTGAATATGGTCTGGAGATTAGGGTTTCAGCGGTGTCCGCAACCTGCTTTCCAGCATTTTTTTTTTTTTTTTTTTTTGGTTTTGAACAAGCAAATGTGTTGTGATGACATCTACACTGCCACATGTAGAGGGATAAAAGACTCAACTGCAGCAGGAAGAAATAGACGCAGAAGGGGAGACCGAGGGAGACAGGGCAGGACAGGGAGGGGGACGAGACAGGGACTGAGGCAGGGGGAGTGAGGAAGACAGAGAGAGAAGAATAAATTCTCCCAATTGGAACACACATGGGGAAGCATTTGTCCTGTCCTTTCTACTTAGCTGGAAAACTGAAGTGACTGCAGAACTTAAGAAGCTGTTAATGAAGGGAAGTGGGAAAAATCTTCATTTGACAAAGAAAGGAAAGTCCAGAGGAGCTTGAGTTCTGCCAGAGGTTGCACAGGTAATAGGCAGGAAAGCAAGCTCTGCCCCTGTTCGCTCCTCACACCATACTGCCTGCCCAGTGACTTAGTCACGCATGGAAAATGCTCAAAACTTTAGAATCTACAGAGGCAGAAGTCAAATGGGTGACTGGCCAGAGGTGGGAGCGAGGGGCTGGGGTGGTCATGCTTCTAAGTACAGGGTTTGTTCGGGGGGTAATTAAAAAGTATTCTAAAATTGACTACGATGCTGGTTGTGACTAAAAATCATTGAATTATACGCTTTAAGTGGGTGAATTGTACAGTATATAAATTATATGTTGAGTGAATTTTATTTCAATAAATTTATTCCTAAAGGCCCCCAAATCAACCAGTGAGATCTAAACTCAGAACTTTAGTTTCTGAATAGCCCAGCGGCTATGACTTTACTTTATGCACAAATAACACTGGGCAGGCAGTATGGTGTGAGGACCGAACAGGGGCAGAGCTTGCTTTCCTGCCTATTACCTGTGCAACCTCTGGCAGAACTCAAGCTCCTCTGGACTTCCTTTCCTTGTCAAATGAAGATTTTTTTTCCCCCACTTTCCTTCGTTAATAGCTTCTTAAGTTCTGCAGTCAAGAATAAGGAACAATCTTCCTGGCACCACAGATAAGTGTGAGGGCTGGATGGCTGCTCATTAAATCCCTAGCCTACCCTTGGCTGAAGCTTGAGGCCAGCAAACCCAATTAGAGGGTAGATTGTATACTGCTTGCCAAGAGGGTCAGCCCCACATGCAGTGCTCAGTCTTTTGAAGACATAGGACTAGCACAAGGGAAGGAGGAAAATGGACCATTTGCATAAAAAACCCACAAAGGAACAAGAATTTCTCCTCCAGAAATTCTTGGAGGAGAGTGAACTTTATTCCTTCCTCTTCGTCAATGTTTAATGTTGGGAAAGCACTGCAATGTTCCAGTCTGGTTCTAAAAGTTCTCTGGCTTTCTCACAGAGCGTATTTCTGCGCCATTCAAATACTGGCAAATTTGCAAGGATCTTTCTGTTCTTCTCATTTGAAGTATGTTCCTACTGGATCGCTGGGGAGATGTTGTAAGCTGGGATTGAACGTTGATGCTTGGTAGACTAAGGAAGACAGAATTAGCTTGATTGAACTAAAACAACCACTGAGAGCAGCAATTCTCCACCTGTGAATCACAACCCCTTTGGGGGTCACATAGCAGATTGCCTGCATAATAGACATGTACATCATAATTCATAACACTAGCAAGAAAAGCATGTTATGTTTGGGGGTTACCACAGTATGAGGAACTGTTTTAAAACATCACAGCAAGGTTGAGAACCACTGACTTGAGTACGGATTCTTGGAACCTTTCTCAGGAAAAGCCTGTCCTTCCTGCTGTTAGGTAGAACTACTTGTAGAATTATGTGAAGTCTTTTCTAGACCCATATAGCATGCAGTCTAATTTTTCTTGTGTTTCCTGCAGGCAAAACAAACAAACAAAAAACAAAAAACCAGGGCATCCTGATTTCAACTCTCATCTCACAGTGTATCTAAAAACCAACCTAAAATGAATGAAAAGCTTATATCCTAAGGATGAAACTGTGAAAATACTAGAACACAATACGAGGAAACTCCACGGTGCTGCTTCTGGTAATAATAGTTTGGGGAGATTACCCAAAAGCACAGGCAATGAAAGAAAAAAATAGACAAATATGCATCAAACAATTAAAATGCAGCTGAGAAAACAAGCAATAAAGACAACGTACAGAAGAGAGAACCTATAAAATGAAAGAATATGTGTGCACATCATACATTTGAAAATGCTGCCAGCAGTAAGGGTTAGAGAGCCTCGGAGGGGGCGGGGTTTTACATAGTATTTCCACATATCCCGCAATGTATCATAACTCCAATTTTTATAAAAACACCAACATCGGGATCTTAGCTCATCACATTCTGAGAGTGCATGTGGCCATAGGCAAGTTACCTGCTGTTTGTGAGACAGTCACCGGAGCTGTACAATTCACATAGCAAAATTTCACTTCCCACCTCTTAGAGCTATTTGGAGGATTGAGTGAGACACAGAGCACACCTGGTACAGGGCCTGCCACATAGGAGCAGGCCACTTGTACCAGCACTGTTGTGCTTTTTTTTTTTCCATTTTTTTTATTAATTTATTCTTGTTACATCTCAATGGTTATCCCATCTATTGTATCCTCCCATTCTTCCCTCCCTCCCATTTTCCCATTATTCCCCTCCCCTATGACTGTTTCTGAGGGGGATTACCTTCCCCTGTATATGCTCATAGGGTATCAAGTCTCTTCTTGGCAACCTGCTGTCCTTCCTCTAAGTGCCACCAGGTCTCCCCCTCCAGGGGATATGGTCAAATGTGAGGCACCAGAGTACGTGAGAGAAAGACATATCCCACTCTCAGAATGGCTTGAAGTCCATGACATTTCCTCAGATTCATGCAGACAAATAATAAAGGTGTAAACTTCTAAACTTCAGCTTCACAATTTAAGGTAAGAATTAGGAAAGTATGTGTGACAGTAGTTTGTAAATTACACATGGTGCTTTCTTTAATAATGCCTTATTAGTACTACAGTGCTTGAACAGCACCAACTATTGTCACACACTCATGAAGACAGGCTGCATTTTTTCTTGATAAACACATATGTATTCATGCATGCCTATGTGCACCGCCCCCCCCCAAACACACACCCGCAGGGGATAATCATTAATAAATAAAATGTTCTGTGTTGTCTGGTGGATGATTTTTGGTTTTGTTTGTGGGGGTTGTTTTTTATTGCTGCTTTTGTTTTGTTTTATATTTTTGAGAGGCTCTCAGTCAATGCTTCTCCCTGTGGTTTGCAATAACAAGCAACACAGGCAAAGGCTTGAAAGATTCTAAGTCCTGTTGACTTTCCTACAGGAAAAATACAAAATCACATGACAAATATAGATAAGACCATCAGAGAGGGGGGAGCGGGGAAGGGGAGAGAGAGAGAGAGATGGCGGGGCAGGGGGGTTAATCATCCTGTTCTAGATGACTGGCCTCCTGGAAACATGCACAGAGCTTTCCATGGTCCCACAAGGACCTGTTTTGAGGTTAGAGGGAGAAGTGTCAGATTTGAGAATCATCATCCAAAACCAAGCTAAGTACAAAGCACCAGGCCCTACTCCCTCCATATCCCAGACTCTGCAGGTGGGGAGTGGGGTGCCGATACCACCTTTCTAACAAGCCCCCATGTGACCCAGTCTGAACGCCACTGTCTAGACAGCACAGGGATTTCTGTGATCTTTTTCAGCTCCATGGGGAAGCCTGGGAAGACAGCAGTAGGGCACCGCATTTGAAACCTGAGCATTACTCTAAACGGGAAGAAAGAAGAAATCAGGGGGACAAAATTGTGGTCAAGAAACACCCCCATATGGTCACAGCCTATCAGGTCTCATCCTGGTAGCCTGCTTATCCTTTCTCTGAGTGCCACCAGGCCTCCCCACCAAGGGGAAGTGCTCAAATATGGGGCACCAGAGTTCATGTCAGAGTCAGTCCCTGCTCTCCACACAACTGTGGAGAATGTGCTGTCCATTGGCTAGACCGGAGTAGGGACTCAATGTTTACTACATAGGAGGTCCTCTTCTGTCACAGACCTAGGGGAAGGGAATAGGGTGAAAAAGGGAGGGAGGGAGGAATGGGAGGATACAAGTGAGGGGATAACAATTGAGATGTGATCTGAATAAGTCAATTAGATTAAAAAACATTTAAAGTAATAATAATAAAAATGAAACACCACCGTTTGTTGAAAACAGACTCTCTGACCTCCATGCCCTACGAACCCCTCAATCATACTGTCTGTGGGTGGCCTGCTGGTCACCAGGTGTGCCACATAAGTATAAAGAAAATCACCTGACTTCAGGAAGATGCCTTGATCTCGGAGAGATCCAAGTACCCAGCTAGAGCCCGGAAAGGACCTGAGCCATATTTTGGTGGCGCTCCAAACCAGTCAGCTCTCTCCTCTGTCTCTTCATTGGTGTTTGAGGAGTATCTAACATGAGGCGGCCCATAAAAAGCACTCTTGCTATTATAATGGGGCACATTTATTAAGAATGGTTCGCGTTTATTAAGGGGCTACTATATCCTAGACCTTTGCATACTCATCCATCAACTTATACAATGGGAACTAACTGTAATTGCCCTCATTTTTCAGTTGAGAAAACTTGGGATTGGGGAGCTGGCCTTAGGGATGGGTCCAAGCTCTTAACACTACAACATGACCTTCTCATCAACAAAGTTCATCCTCAAGAACTACATAATTGAGTTAAAAAAAAATAAGTTTATAAGTTTCAAGTACATTTATAATTTTGTGCGGGACCACATAGAGTTATCCTGGGATGCACATGGCCCAGGAGGTTGGGGACAGCCCTGGGGCCTAAGTCATAAAGCCAGTGACTAGCTGCCTGGGTTTCAACCAAAAGCGTGTGAGCTCCTTGCACTGGGTGGTGTGCAGACAACTCAGGCAGAAGAATGCCTTCTCGCAGCTCTTTCCCAGCTCTAAAACAAAACTGGTCTTGAAAACTCTTCAGAAATCAAGCAGTTATGCGTGTGAGTCTTGCCAGGTATCTTGAAAACCACAATTCTCTCTAGTCGCCACCTACCTCAAAATGACTTAGAAAGACATGGGTGTGGTGGCCCACACCTTTAATCCCAGCACTCGGGAGGCAGAGGCAGGTGACCACCGTGAGTTCGAGGCCAGCCTGGTCTACAAAGCGAGTCTAGGACAGCCAAGGCTACACAGAGAACCTCTGTCTCGAAAAACCAATATATGTCTTTGTTCCATCAGCCTTACGCATTTTATTTATTTATTTATTTATTTATTTATTTATTTATGTTCTTAGATGAGCAAGAATCTTCTTTGTCTCTAGATCACATAATGGCTTCCGCCCTAGCGGTCAAGTCCTTTGAAGAATCTAGGTCTTTTTCTTTGTTGGCAGTAAAGAAAGCAAGCTGCTGACAAAACAGCTTCCATGACCAAGGGCCTCAAGATGCATCAGGAATCTACAACTTTATCTCACAGCCAGCAGACAGACATTGCCTAAGCTTCCCCATGCATAAGGACGCGTGTGCAGACGGTTCACGCCGTGCAGGCAGAGAGCTCTGGGGGTCCTTGTGTTCTGAAGCCAAGGGCGACCCTCTTTGTCTCCCCTTATTAGCCTTGCTTGTTTCCGCTCTTTCTGTCCTTTAAGACAGACCCTCATGCAGAAAGCCTAAAGGGGGAGGGGCTTCTGAGCGTCCGATACAAAATATTTTGAAAGGGACAGGTTCGCATTTCCTGGGCTTGAGAGGTTTTGATGGAAGGGCTCCCGGGTGTTGTGGTATTAGAATTGCCACAGTCATTGGGCATGGGGGGGGGGGGTCTCTGGAATTTTCAAGCCTGGGATTAGCTGGTCAGGAGTGCATTCTGTGTGTCTGTGCCCAAGAAGGGTAGAATGAACGCTAAGGTCAGTCTAACTAAGGCCAGTCCGACTGTCCACGTGTGTCTGTCAGACTTGGGTCTGGCTTGCCTAGCGCAGTGGGAACAAGTATGTTCCCCCCACCCCCCATGTATGAACTGTGTGAGGTTACAGTGCCACCGTGTGGATCCTCTGATGTGAATGTGGCTTTTATGGCTATAAAAGCAATCACATGCACCCCTGGGGAACTTGGGGCAGGGATGGAGAGAGAAACATGCAGTTTGGAAAGGTGTCTTGACTTGCCAGGGAAAACAAAAGTCACATGGGTCGAGAAGATAAGCTACATTCGTGAGCACAACTTGGAGCCAAACAGACACTAGTGGAAACTTAGCAAACGAAGAGTTCTTTTTCCAGCCTCACTTGCCTTGTCTGTATAACAGGCACACTAGTACTTCCTCCAGGCTGCTGTTAGAATTGAAAGGTAGTACACACAAAGTGTCCTCTTCCTGCAGTGTTACGGCCATTGTTATGAGGCTAGGAAAGGAGCCGCACAGCCTTGGGCAAAGCACTAGTCCCTTGCTAGGCCTCTCCCCATTTTCACCGTGTCCTCACCTCGGTCTGAGCCTTAACCATTTCACCATTGCCTGCCCTTGAAGAAGGAGCTTTGGGGCAGTCAAACCATGGGTTTCAACTCTTATCTCCATCCTCTTGAATCTTTGAGGCCTTGGGACATTTAGACCACTGTAAAGTGGTATGGTGATTCGGGGCCCTGATTCCAACACTTGGGGCGTGGAGGCAAGAGGATGGCATTTAAGGGTATTCTGTGCTGAACAGTCAGATGCGGGCATGGACTCATGAGACACTGTCGCGAGAAGACAAAAATAAACGACAGCAAAGTCCTGAGCCCCGGTTTCCGCGTCCGTAAAATGGGGCTGAGAACACCCAGGGCGTCCAGTTACAGAAGGAGCTGACATACGCAAAGCTTCAGATGCCAGGTGTCTCATGGTCATTCATCTGTGGCAATTGCTGTTACTGTCACGACTACACCACAGGACAGTACAATTCCCCAGGCCTTACCTTCTCCTCCCACAAGGAACAAAGGCTGTAAGCTCACCCTAACATCAGAGACCAATTGACTAACTAGACAGGAAGCAACTCCGGTCTGTTTACTGACACGACTCGAACAGCCGAGTTTCTGCAACTTTTATGTTTATCTTCTCAAGTTGAAAAATGCAACTATTCCCTATTCTCAGTGCTTCTACTATTGAAGTGTATTTTACAGTCAAGGTTAATACTGCTGAGTGGTGGTGGCGCACACCTTGAATCTCAGCACTCGGGAGGCAGAGGCAGATGGATCTCTGAGTTCAAGACCAGCCTGGTCTACATAGGGAGTTCCAAGACAGCAAACCCTGTCTCAAACAAACAAACACAACAAAAAGTCTAATACTCATATATTTTTATTTTATTTTATATGTCTTTATCTTCCAAGAACCCAAAATCCAGTACTGTCAAATCAAGAAAATCTTAGAACTAATGAACAGACTTAGAATAGATGAAGATAAGAACTCAAAACAAGCACCCCATAGATGGGTTGCTAATGCGACTGTGGACAGCCTCCTGCTGTGCTTGCACTACTCAACAGCCCGCAAGCATACAGCCTGTCCGAGTGTGATGCTGGTGTTCGTGACACCACCACTGCTCCAGTCACAACAACCCAGGCTCCTAGGCAGCTTAGACTTATGTGACACGCAGCCTGCTTACGCAGCCTACAGACAGCGGACAACAGTCCCCAGGCATGAAAGACCACAGGATGGTAGCAAGGCCATGGAGACTAGTCAACTCCAATCTAGTACACAGGGATGTTACAGTAAATTGTATCAGTTAGGCTTAAGAAGCCAATAACTGACACACAGAGACTGAGGTGTGCTTTAAAGCTGCCAGCACTATGCCGGGCAGAATCTAAACTGATACAATTCCACTCATAAACTAACATAAACTACTCTAATCCTCATATTATACATATATCCCAATCACTTGCCACTATTTCTCTGTCCCGTCCTTGTCAAGTGTCAACCTTCTTCCTCTCCCAACTGCCAATCTTCACCCTGCCCTCTCTCCAGGAAGTCCCGCCTTCCACTTCCTGTCCTTCTGCCCAGCTGATTGGCTAAACAGCACTTTGTTGACAGTTGTTACATCCACTCAAGACAGTCCTCCACACAGGGAGTTGAAACCAGCCCAGCTTGGGAAATGAGCAGAGTAACTACAGCTATTCCCAGGTACCTGGGAGCTACCCCATGCAGCCAGTCATGTGGCAGAAAACACATAGGCACCCCATGGTGCCTATAAAAGCCTATAATTATTATGGCAGTTATTATTAACCCGCTACCATATCAAATAAAAGACACAGACACCTGTTGTATTTACACAAGCCTTATTTCACCTGAGGCTGGGCCCATACTGCCCCCAAGCTGCCTATTATCTCCCAGTGCCACATCCCATGCCATTTCCTTTAATCGTTCCTATCTGGGCTACTTCCCATCCAATATGGGAAGGTTAATACTGCTGAGTGGTGGTGGCACACATCTTTAATCTCAGCACTCAGGAGGCAGAGGCACAAATACTTGCATGTTTTCTGTCTGGTCCGTGCTTTTTCATGCCATTCCCAGAGTTCACTCCTGCAGGCCCACGTGGTTCTTTACCTAACCCATGGTGGCTGTACTTCCTTCTCCCTCACTTCTACCTCTCCCTCTTTCTCCCTCTCTCTCTCTCTCTCTCTCTCTCTCTCTCTCTCTCTCTCTTCCATTCTTCTGTGATCCTACTCTCTTCCAAGCCCACTAACTTTAATCACACCTACCTCATTTCTGCCCTGCCTGGGTATGTAGGCATTTATTCAGCCAATCAGGAATAATTTGGTGGCAAGGATTACAAACATCATTTTGGGGCATGTGAGTGTCTGCTCGTAAAAGACAGCAAGCAGACCTTAGCGGGTGGGGGGCAGGGCGGGGGGGGGGGGTCGGCAAAATAATTAGCTATCAAATACAAAGCACCAGACCATGCTGTTACACAGTCACCGCACCTCCATCCTACCCTCTCTCCAGCTACTCCTCTTCATGGCCAACTCGTTATAATCAGAACTGGTAACTCTCTGCAGAGTGAGCACTCATGACCTGTGGATAGCAGAGTAGTCAACAAAGTAGCTACAGGCAAAAGCCTCTCTCTAATCCCTGTCCCCAGACTGGACCCTAAAGCCTGGCTTCGAGTAAATATAGCTAAAAGTGCAGCAGCTGAGCACAGTAGAGTTCATTCTGACAAGACCATCCTAGCAGCACGGGTCTTTCTGCGCAGGAGTCTGGAGGATTTTCTAGACTAGAAGAGAATTGCCCTGATCACTGGGGCAGGGGAGGAGGGGGATTTGATCATGGAGCCATGACCAGGGGTGGCCAGGGGGAGGACACAGTGGAGTGGTGCTAGAGGCCCAATGTGGCTTCAGTAAGCCTGGTGGAGCCATGGGTGAAGGACCAGATATTGATCTAGGCAGCCTTATAGATCTGGATAAAGGCTGATACCAGTGCAATTTATGTGCAATGATTAAATGACAACGTGACTGGATGATTGGGCAGACTGTGGGGTTGTCAAGATGAGCAAGAGAACTTGCTGCCCCACGCCTCACAGTTACCTGGATAAGGAGACAGGAAAGCCCCCACATTGTCCTGTGAAGATCCACTAACTGCCAAGGCTGCCCTGCTGTAGAATGGTTTGATGGGAAAGATTATTTTTTAAGGAAGCAAACTTAAAGTTTCTTTTGCTCCCCATTCCCCCCCACACACAAACTCCTCCAATGAATAGCACTTGGAGTGGCATGTCACCTCTTGAGAGCAAAGGTGTGCCACCACTATTCTGTGGAGGTGATGGTTGGAGACTGGCAATGTCCCAACCCAGGCTGTGGAAAACAAGGCCTTACCTGGAGAACAGAACGCAACCAGCGTACACCCCCTAAATTCAAGAGCTTCCTCACAACACCTTTCCCACCCTCCAGGTAGTGACAGTGACCAGAGTAGCCCTGGGAGCATTCAGGGAGAGAGAGAGATGGACTTACAGATCAAAGCTGTCCTTGAAGAATGCTCAGAGGTGGCCAAAGTGGAGACAGAGGTGGCTTACGAAGTAGCCATGGCATGGACCAAAGTGGCTTTGATGGAGGAAGATGAGGTACTTCCGGGCCACCCCATCACATTGTCCCCCATGATACTGCATCCCACCTCACAGCACATAAGCACACAAACAACAGCCATGTCCAATTTCAAGGCAAGGGTCAATTTTTCTTTTGGAGCCAAGCATGGTGGCAAGTGTCTATAATTCTAGTCCTCGAGGAGCCGAGACAGGAGGATCATAAGTTCAAGGCCCTCTAAAGCCTCATAGTGACACCCTATCTCAAAAAGGCAAAAGTAACAACAATAACAAATAAATAATACAAAACCAAAATGATGAAATAATGTTTGCTTTTAGGGAAAAAAATTAAAAACCAGAATTCCCATCCTTTCTGTTCGTCAGAGGTTTTAACGGATGGACCTCTGTTTGCTTCAGTGAAGAAGTGCCTTTGGAGCAACTCCCATGAGGAGACTTGATGTGGGTCATCCAAGGCCCTGCAGCTCTATGGTAATTCCCCTCCCTCAAAACACAAGCTAAAATTGAAACTCCTGAGAGAGATTCAGCTGTCTCCTGCACGTGCGGACATCAAAGCGCTCCCAGGACACCTGAGTTGGCAGCATCACAGCTGACTCCTGAAATTGTTCAACCTTGGACCGAAGAGGGAGCTGCACTTTCAAGGGCCCAGAGCTGGGACCCCGTTCTGGTTGCTAATAAATGGGGACTTGTTGTATAATTGCAAACAAGCTCAACATGGTTCATTCATTATGTTAGAAAAAAGGAAAAAAGAAGAAAGGACGTAAGTCCTGATGCCAACTCAAAAAAAAAAAAAAAAAAAAAAAATCCCTCTGGCCAATTTGTCTACATAAACCAGCCAGTCATCACCAGCTCCTCCACTGCTTGGCAGTACTTTCTTGGGTCCACCCGTTGGCACTGAACATAACATGATCTTTGTGTCTGCCCTTAGGAAAGGTAACTTCAGTGCAGAGGAATAATTAATAAAGGTGAAGGAAATGACGAACCATTTAACTCCAGCCTAAGCAGGTGGATTCACACAGAGCACAGCTAGCAGGCCAGCCAACAGACACCTTTTTCTAACTCTACCAAAGACAAAGAAAGTGAACTTGAACAGCAGAGAGCCTTTGAGAATGTCCTAGCAGCCAAACGGAGCTCCAGCCTCTGTCATATTTCAATGAGCTGATGGCTTGTTCTATTCTCTCCTCCCTGCACCCCTCTCTTGGGATGCATTTTCAGTGATAACTGCCCAAACACCGGGGAGCAGGCAGCACGTAAGGCCCAGATGGAACCATCAGATTGTGTTTAGTTGTCCTTGCCTGACCGACATAGAGTCTAACACCAACACACAGAACTTGAAGACAAGCCGTTCAAAGGAAATCAAGCCAGGCATGATCCCAGCTGAGCTCTAACAGCAAGGAATTGCCTCCATTATCCCTTTGGAGAAAAAGAAATAAAAGCTGCAGAATTGGTTTGAGCTGAATCAAGATTTGTCCAACCGATGTCCCCACTGGGAGATCCTCAACTCAATTTGAGGGTCTGGCAAAAAGATCTAACTTATATATTTGCACAGCCAAAATATACATACATACACACAGACAGACACACACACATACACATTATATATAATATATAATATAATATATAATAAACATATAATATATATATATATGAGCTCTTTTTTTTTTTAAGTAGCCCACATTCTAGAATATCCAGAGATGGGGAAACCAACAGATCTTAAGCCTAAATAAGTGAAAACTTCCTGGTCGAGGAGGCGCTAGCTGGAGAGAACCAGTGAAAGGATCACATACAGCTTGAGGTGATAAGAATAGTAAATCATTTATCTTCAAGGACCTGAGCTCTCTTCCTGGAGAAGAGAATCTTAGGCAATAACTTAACTACCCGTCACATTTTCAAACCCCACTTCACTCCCTAAAAGCATCAAGAAGTTCAGCCAGCTTAGGACAGTATGTATTTCACTTAGCCAACAGATATGTATGGCAGGCCTACTGCATGCCAACTACCCCACAGCAGTGGAAAGCTTAGCCCAGTCTTGGTCTTCATGGAGGTTATGGATGACTGGAGCCAGCTGCTCCTTTAAAACACAAGTCCAACTGCAAAGAACACTGGACAAAGGGTCAAGGGTCAAGACTAGGCTTTGACATTGATCAGATCTGGGTCTCCTCTTTCACTTCAGAAAGAGGGAAAATTTGTGGGCTGCAGCACAGCTGACCTCTTGAGAAATTCAGAGCATTTTATAGGCAAAATAGAAGGTCGTTGTTTAGTACTTCAGCTCTCAAATCTCCAATCATTGTTTCTTCTTCCTTTTAGAGTTTACACAGCATTGAATAGGGCTGTCCTCCAGGCCCACTGCCACCATCTTCAGTTGGTGGCATGGTGTGTCTGCTCGCCAAAGATCATCCCAGCAGGGCATGTTTGTTGGCTGTTGACATGTTCTGCCATACAAAGAGGGGGCAGGGAGGGTCATGGGACCATCAGCATCCAGTCATTCCACTCAATCAGCTGCATGCAATTCTGTGCTAATTGCACTGGCTTCAGGGGTACCGGACAGGACTATTGTATGTAGGTGGGGAGGGGTTAAGAGGGGAAGCATCATCTATGAAGCCACTGAGGCTCCCTCATCCTTACTGGGTGCAAGTCTTCCACAGTGGGCAGAAACTCACCTATGCTCCTGCCCGTAAACCCTCACCCATTGCTCTGAAAGTAAGACTAAGTAAAACTCACTGGTTCCTCCACGTGGACTTTGGTAGCATCTGGCTTTGGTCCGTCATTGTTCGGTGCACCCTGCCTGTCATGCTTGGGAGTATTCACAGTATTCAGTCTTTTCTCCGGTAAATCACAAGTGGACATCTCTCTGATGAAAGATTCTCTTTGGGGATTTGTGCTTCTTTCATGGATAGCCACAACCCTAATAGAACTGTGCTATCTCCACTCTCGTCCCCAGAAGCATTGGGTCTTTCTGAGTCTTTCATCACCTACAGGTTAGGGCTGCTGTGAAAGAGCACCTTTCTTCCCACGCTCATGAGTCTTGCTTACTTTCCCTTGAGCAAATCATCCTGTTTCTCACTGTAGCCACTATACAGAGGGCATTTCCTCCCTGGGAAAAAGTCTTTGTTTTGTCTGCTTGTTTACACTAGACAGTATCCTCAGAAGGGATTCCACATAGCTTTATAGGAATGAACGAAATGCGAGGTTGCAAAATATCTTTTAAATGAAATCAAAATAAATGGTGGGAGCGGAGATCTACTTCTAGAAGCAACCCAAAGGGGTGGCTGCTTTAATGAGCTAGGCATGGTGGTGCATACCTTGCATCCCAGGCAGCAGAGGGTAGAACTCTGTGAGTTTGAGGCTAGGCTGCTCTACATAGTGAGTTCCAGAACAGTCATGGCTATTTAGAAAGACCATGTCCCAAGAAAACAAAACAAACTGGTTTAGCTTTTTTTTTTTTTCCTTTAAAAAATGTTCTTGATACACGTATGTCTTTCTATACTGGAAGAGGGGACTGTGTGCCACAGTATGCATGTATAGGTCACAGGAAAGCCTGTGGGAGTCCTTTCTCTCTTTCCACCAGCTGAATCCTGGAGATCAACTCCAGATCATTGGACAAGCCTTTGAACCTGCTAAGGTATTTCTCTGGCCGAACTTTGTCTTTTTAAAATTTGGTAATTTTGATATAACCTTTGATATAACTGTCTTAGTTACTGTTCTATTGCTATGAAAAGACACATGGCCAAGGCAATTCTTATGAGGGAAAGCATTTTCATTGGGGGCTTATTTACAGTTTCAGAGGCTTAGTCCATTATCTTTGTGGCAAGAATGGCAGCATGTATGGTGCTGAAGCAACTGCGAGCTATATCCTGATCCACAGAAAGAGACTAGGCCAACCATAGTCTTTTGAAACTTCAAACTCCACCCTCATTGACACACTTCCTCTAACAAGGCCACACCTATCCCAATGAAGCCACACCTCCTGACCCTATGAGGCCACACCTCCTAATCCTACAAGGCCACACCTCCTGATTCTATGAGGTCACACCTCCTGATCCTTCTAATGTTCAAACAGTTCTACTCCCTGGTTACTAAGGACTCAAATATATGACCCTATGGGTGAAATTCTCATCAAAATCACCACAATACCGAACAGCATGCTGATGTTGCTAAATCTGGATTTCATATATATATATATATATATATTTTTTTTTTTTTTTCTGCCATATGTTTCTGCCATCGTGGATGAGGTGCTAGCATTCACTGTCTCCGGCTCTCAATGTAGGCATATCATTATTTTAGACATACCAATATATAGTTTTCTAATACAGTGGTTATGAAAATGTACGTCCTGAAAGTGCTGAGCTATTCATTAAGCATGGGTCTTAAATGGAAACCTAAACAGACGATGAATTAAAATAAAGCATGAATGAGAGGGATGAAGGTGGAGCTGGGGAAGCATTTGCCATGCAGAGGAAGGATGGTTCAGCTCCCTGGCACCCGCATAAGCACTGGGTCAGTGTGGCAAGCCACCCAAAATCTCAGCACTCGGGAGGCGGAGAAGGAACCCCCATAGCAAGGTAGCTAGCAGTACTGATCAGCTCTGGGTTTAAATAAGAAACTCTGTCTTACTGCATATGGTAGATAGAGGGGAAGACACCCAGTGTCAACCTCAGGCCTTCACTTCACATGTGTGTCCACATACATATACACATGCATGTACAATGCGCACACATAGAGCTAAAAAAAAGATTGACATGCATGCTCTATAAGAAAATGATAATTCCTGTCTTCATGAACAAGCCACCGTGTAGTTCACTCTCAAACTCTAACGTGCACAAAAGCTACCAAGAATCTTGCCTAAATGCAGATTGGAATTCAGGTCTTGGAAGGGCCTGGGGTTTTGCATTTTCCACAAACTCCAGTGAACCTCAAGTGCCAATCTTCACAAATTGCATCAGCAAGAGTTTTTCTGCTAGCTTCTACATGTTGGTTCCATTCTCATCCACAGAGCCATCCTTCAAAAGTCACTCTATTCCATTCCTTACTCCCCAGTGAGATACAGGGCGGGGCTGGAGAGATGGCTCATCTGTTAAAGGCTAGACTCACCACCCAAAACACAAGAGAAGCAGCATCGCTTTAACCATCACCACGCACGCAGTGTGTGCGCCATCTCGCAGTGGCACAGCGGCAAATAACGACCCAGAACAGAAAGGCTAGCAGCAGCGTTGCAGACAGCAGGGCTGCTTCTGTTTCTCACACCTCACTAAAGCCACAAAAGATAGTGAAACACTCAGCAACATGATGAAGAGCAGGTCATGTCTGAGCCTGATGAAAATCAGAAGCCACAGAAGTAGAGGACCGCGTCCTCTTCCTCTCACTCATCTCTTCTTCTATTCAGCTGAGCTATCAGCAGTCCGGAGACACTGGATGATAGAAACGATGCCAAGGGAACTGCTCCCTTCCCCTTCAATATTTATTTTTCCACCATGAGGAACATCTGCAGCTCTTCCAAACCGGTGGCATTCATCATGTTTTATATGATTAAAGGCCAGCCAGCGCTATCATGTGAATGGTTAACGGCTGACTCATTTATGGCATTTGCCGGTTGCCATGGCATGAATACTCCCGCTCTCGCTGATGCCAAGTGTTGATGTGACTTTACCAAACTTGGAATTAGAAGCTCTCACAAGCTCTGGCTCTCCTAAGCTGGCACGACGTGGCTCCTAACAGCACGGACTATTCTCTTTGCTCAGGTGTATCCTTTACGACCAGGCTCTGAAATTTCTCCCTTCAGAAGGTGGGGTCCGTATTCCTTGCTCTTAGTTTTCCTCGTGACTTCTTTGGCTAGTACATTGTGTCAGAGTAGCGTGTTTCATAGAAGCCTGGGCTGCAGGAGACATTTCAGTACACCCTACTTGCCGATTAAGGCAAACCAGAGCCACAAGGGGCTAAATCCAGGTCGGCTTCCTGGAGGATCAGAGCCTATGAAACACTTAGATGGTTCCCGTTGCCCTAACACTCCTACATACCTGCCAGGCTTGCACTGCCCCACCTGAAGCCAGCCCATCACAGGTTCTTGTAGCAGATAACAGGCTGTTAATATGAACAACTGAGCATTTTGCTTTGGGTTAGCTGCTGAACCTAACTGGCAAAGTCACTGATAGGTTAAAGAAGATGCAAAAGACTCATCAGCTAAATATAACTTGTGTCTCTCTTTAGATGTTGACTGAAATCAAACGAACCACTAAAGCGCTGGTTTTGAAGTCAGGAAATGTCAGTGCTTGAGAGGTAAAGGCAAGAGGATCAGATCGGCAAGGTCATCCTTGGCTACATAGAAACGCCAGAGTCAGTCTGGTGTATATAAAACACTGTCTAAATAAGTTAATTTTTAATTAAATTTTAAAATAGAAAATAAAGAAGTGTTACACTAATCAAAATTTAAAAAGATAAAGAAGATAGAGGAATGAAGAACTATGATTTTTTTTTTAAAGCAGCAAAATCTGGGGGCTAGAGTGAGAGCTGAGCAGTTAAGAGATCCGGGGCTACCCTTTCAGAGAACTTGAGCTCAGTTCCCAGCACCCACACTGTGGCTCACCACCACCTGTAACTCCAGTTCCTGGGATCTGGTGCCCTCTTCTGACTTCCAGAGGCACCACAAGTAAGTAGCGTACAAATATATCTGAAAGCAAAATACTCATACACATGAAATAAAAATAAATAAATCCAAAAAATAAATTTGAAGAGGAAAAATTGTTTATAATGCCAACTGGGAGTTGGAACTGGAGACCTGGGACTTTGCTAGACTGTTCTATTCACTTTTGTGTATGCTTGAAACCTCCCAAAAATAATGTAATAATTTAACATTATTGTTCCATTTGTGGTGCTAAGGGTGAACCAAAGGTCTTGCCCATGCTAGCACTCTGTCACTGAGTCACATACTGGCCCCACACTCATCCTTTTGAGAGTAGTGTAAATGCTTGACGCTTCCCAAAAGCCAACTGAATATGAGAGATAAGCCAAGATTTCTTCAGATAAAACAGCTATAAAAATGATTCTAAAGACTATGTAGGCCCCTTTGTTTTGAATAGAGTTTTTACAATACTTATAGGTACACACCAAAATAAGGTGTATAATACTGTTTTAACCCAGTTACCAACTCCAAATGCTCCATGAAAAAAAAAAAAATCCCACTGCAGAGGACCATCGCATTCTCTGGTGACCAGTGCTGTCCATCCCTGTGCTAGCATGCCCCTGACATGTCCTGAATGCTTCCTGCCAGGCGCCACTTCTTTAGGAGTCCATCCATCCTCCAACATCACTAGATGGAGGCCAAGTCTCGGGGCAATTAGTTAACAATTCTCTTCACCTCTGACATGGAAGCTCAATACAAAAGTAGGGTTGGGATTTTTTGCTGTTGTTTGGTTTGGTTTATTTTGGAAGGGAGGTGGGGTTTTTTTGGTTTTTTTGTTTTTTGTTTTTTGTTTTTTTGGTTTTTTTTTGTCTGTTGTCCTTATTATAATATCGTTTAATGTTAAAAAGAAGAGACTTGATAGCCTATGACCATATAGTGGGGGGAGGAGGTCCCCCTCAGTCATAGTCCTAGGGGAAGGGAATAGGGTGAAAGCGGGAGGGAGGGAGGAACGAGAGGATACAAGTGATGGGATAGCAATTGAGTTGTAATCCGAATAAATTAATTTAAAAAATGTAGACACAAGTTGAAAATACATAGAAGCAACTTCTTATCTATGATCTAACACTTTTATGAGCCTCGGAATGTCAGTCATGCTCCTCAATGTGGCATGCTTGTACCACTCACAAGACAAATAATATCAGATTGCTTTTGAATTCCATCTCTTTTGTTTTCACTTAAGGAATTCTGCCTCCATATCTCTATCAAAACATTCAGGCCTGCAGCCACGACCAGTTGAATTAAAAGAGCTTGTACCCAGACTTTGATTAAATTCGTGTTGGCTCTTGAGGTAGTGACTTTTGAGTCTTGGGTTTACCGCCCTTAAGCATCAGACAATAGAAAAGAATAATGGCAGCTTTGCAAAGCTGATAATAGTCTTCAGAGCAAGGTGAGAATGCACTCAGCAGAGGGCTTGGCAGCTAGCATGTATCACCCAGGCAGTACGGTGGGTAACCTACATTATCAACCTCAGTAGGTTGAGACTCACCATGGAAACACATCTCCTATCTAACTATGGTGGTGTTTCCAGAAGATTCACCCTGAATGTTGATGGCGTCATTTCATAAGATGGGGTCTAGGGCTGAACAAAAAGATAAGGGGTCAGTTGGGGCCTGGGGACCAGCATGGGACACCCTCTGCTTCCTGACCATAGACACAATGTTACCAGTTGCTCCAACCACCACACGGTGCTTTCCACACTAGGATGGACTGGGCCATCAAACTGGGCCAAAATAACCCTTCCCTTTTTAGTAGGCTTCTGTCAGATAATTTGTCATGACAACAGAAGTTACTGAGACAGACAGTAACAACTGCTCTGATTGTCGCCTTCCATGGCCTCTGGTCTCCTTGTACCTCAGTCTGCAGAGATTTGGGGTCTGCTTGAATGCCAGTTTGTTCTTCAGATGTGGGAAATGCATAATGGCTTACTTGGTTTTATGGCTTAATTTTCATATCATATTACAACCAAGAATGGAGCCAAAGTAACTAAACTATACCCCATAAAGTCCTGAAAATGAACATAGTGTGTAATTTAGATAACTTTGTGGAAATCAAGAAAATAATTCATTCAACTTGGTTGAGTAGCCTAGGAGACGAATACATGTTACAACCCAGACTAACCGTGATGGCACCTTTATGACTAGAAGCTCACTGTCTACACAACAGCATCCAGCTCTTCTTGTTGCCTCTAAATCCTCTTTTATCATACTCGTGGTTTTTATAAATGAGGGTGTTTTGATAACTCTTAAAGTTGTCACCTTTACAATTACGAAACCATTTATTCACTTATGTCTCTCCATTAAAGAACATAAAATGGGTATGTGGAAAATGAATTCAACATAGACAAGTTACACCCAGAGATAAGTGGTTTTAATGCTAGTGGGAAGATAACATCACTGGGGCAACACAGGCTTTTGAACCCTTTCTCTCTCTCTCTCTCTCTCTCTCTCTCTCTCTCTCTCTCTCTCTCTCTCTCTCTCTCTCTCCCTCTGAATCAGACACTCAAAATACTAGCAAAACACCTGTACTGTATCTGGAATGGCGGCTTGAATGCTATTTGCTGGTAGCTTTGGTGGTCAGTTATAAAATCCAGAACATTTTACACAGCTTTTAGTTATTCATTAAATCTGGCCAAAGTATTAAGTATGAGGATGCTAAAAATAGAACTCTCCATCCAGTTTGCCTTCTCAAAGATGGCCACCTTCCTCTGTCCCTGTCCCCAGCTCCTAGCCACAGAAGTGACTCCACAGAAGATGTAACACTTGCCTGCATTCCCGCCATCTCTTCCTGTCTGGGTTATATCTCCAGTACTGCTCCTCCTGCTCTCTGTCCCTGGTTCTCTGTCATTTCCCTCCTCACAGGGACCTGGCTCATGGCAACACGAGGCTGTTAGAAGCCCATGAGGGATTTGGTGAACGGGCCTCCTCAGTTACGGGAGAGTCACAGCCACTATGTAGCTGTCCATTTGCAGGCTGTTGGTTTTTTTCACATGACCCAGAGCAAAGATGAGACCACTATAAAGAAGGTGGGGAGGAGCTAGTGAGCAGCGGAAGGAGACTCCTTTTACTAAAAACACATCTCCGCGTGGATATATTCTCAAAGTGTCTCAACTAAACGTGCAAATATGTTGGCACAATGATTAAGACATGTTAAATGTCACTACAGAAGGGGATGTAAAGAGAGTGCTGTAGGAAGGGGTATGCTCAACGGGCCTTGATCTGTGCTTGCTCGCAACTCAATCATCAACTATCAACAGAGGCCCCTCCCATAAGCTCATCATGGCTTCTCCCAGACTGTGGGCATCGTCTGTACTTCCCTTCCCCTGAGTTTCAGGGAAAAACCCACTTGATTTGTATGTTTGGAATTGCAGTGAATTTTTTAGATTTGAATTTTTTTTTCCTCAGGGTAACACAAGGAAGGACAGCAGTAACACAAGGCATGTTGTAAGTGGTTTTTTACACCTGGCTAAATACACTTATGTTCAATACTTTGTGCAATATATATGAAAAATTGCCTTGTATTGGTGAGGGAAGTAGTTTATGTGATAGCAAATGCATTTACTTACCTACAGTCACACTGTGATTAGAATTCGGTCCTTAGGTTTGACTTCCAAGTGTCTTGCAGGGGAAATAAGCTCCCAATTTATACTGAGATTAACATAAACTAATGGGTCTTAAATTATGAAAGATATTAAGAGTCTAAAAGAAACCAGGCTAAAGATTTGTGAATATTTTAATACTTTTCTATTATTATTTTCATTATTATTAATGATTCTTCCCTCCCCAGTGGTGTATTTTAGGCTGTTGGTGAGCCTTGACCTTGGATGTCATCACATCACAACATTATTAACTGTCAGAAGAATTGATAGCTTTTAGAAAGTGCAGCAAGGATGAAATTACCTCCCCACCAGAAGAACATGGGTGACAGCACAGATGGATGAGAGGCATGAAAAGAAGGGACACAGTGGAGACGGAGCACAGGCTTCTGCCGCTACAACTTCACAACTCAACCCAGCTCAGCTCTAGTCAGCATCCGTGTTGTCCCAGGAATGACTCTGAACGCTAATGGCTGAAGGAGCTGAGGCCTCGCTGTTTATTTATGTTGGCCACAGCACCAGAGAACACAAGTTAGTGAGTGTCCTTGTAAAGTTAGGGGCCCATCTTTGTTTCAGTCTTAGCTAAGAAGCAAATTGGCTGGGACAACCGGACATTTTCAACCCCGTTTGCATTTCTGTGGAACAAGTACTTGCAAAGGGGCTGACAGACTTTGGAGTTGGGAGTGGGCTTAGAGCCTACTAAGGATTTTTTTTTTTTCCTTTCTACTAAAGGTTTTGAAGGCTCTGCTGTCTTCCGATTTGTCAATATGATCTGTGCAGATGTTTGAAATACGGTGGTCTGGCTAATAAAATGGAAATGTAGAAAGGGGAAATGAAGGTAATGATTTTTTAAAGTCCAGAATATAAACAAGTCCTAGAAATACATATTTTTTTAAGAAAATTAGCTTTGACTTTGGACTCTAAGAGCCTCCCTTCTGAGGGCCCTTTGACTTGGGACCTCTACCATGCTCTACCATGCTTCAGGGGCCCAGAGTCTTTGGAAACACATAGAACATTCTAGTCCAGTGATTCTCAACCTTCCTAATGATGTAACCCTTTAATACAGTTTCTCATGTTGTGTTTACCCTCAACCATAATATTATTTTTGCTGCTATTTCCTGACTGTAATTTTGCTACTGTTATGAATCATAATATAAACATTTTTAAAATATAAAGTTTGCCAAAGGGGCCATGACCCACAGGTTGAGAACCATTGTGCTAGTCTCTGCCTTGTAGCACTTGGGCCAGTAGTCGATCTCCTGATTGAATTATCACTGCAGACAAGATCCTGACTCTTCCACAAAAGCAGAACCCTGTGAAGGCTGTGGGAGAACCTGTAACCCCAGTCTCATAAGGACATTGTAAACACTGGCCAGGACCCACGAGCCTGAGGACAGTTAGGTAGGAAACCTTAACCACACAGTCATAGCAAGACTACAGGAACTCTTCACAAGGCCATGCTTTGGTAAGACCCTGCAAGAGCTTTGGAAGGAGGGAAAATGAGCATGATGTTAAAGGGTGAACTGATCAAAGCACATCCCCTCCATAGGACTGGGGAGTCTTGGGTAGAGGAAAGGAGGAAGGGAACAAAAGAGTTGGTAAATATTTAAACTATTGAGGGAAATTGCTTGATAATAGTGAGTAAGACAGAAACAACACAAGTTATAAAATGTCCTACTTACTACAGGAGATAGGAAAACACACACACACACACACACACACACACACACACACACACGTGTGAAACACAGATAGTGCCAAGCCCCATGAGTGCACACATACTGCAACACTTCAACCATTGACCTGATGATGACTGAGACGTCCACCAGGTGACTGGGCATAGCCTGGACTGGGTAAGACCCACAGAGTGGATTCACTAAACAAAAAGGATAGCTAGATTTTATCACACTGCCAGAAGAGGACTGCATCTTGAAGTTGACCAGTTGCTCATTCCTGGAATTTTCCATTTACTATTTTTGTTACCATCACAGCTGATCATGGCTAGCAAAGCCACAGAATATGAAGCCTCAGAAAGCAAGCCGTAGGGTAACAGGCAAGGTTGAAAAGAGGACTAGGAAACAGTGGGGGTCAGAAGTGGAGTCTCACTGAGAGAAGTGTTGTGTCAAAGCCCCGTGATAAGAAAGACCTCAGCACATTCAAGGATCTACAAGGAAGTACAGAAGGCAAGCACCAATGTGGTAGCACGTGAGCTGGAAATGGGTATGGGACATTTAGATGGGAGGTTTACTTTATCTTGAGAGGAGTGGGGAACCACTCAAGGGCTAAGAACAGGCAGATTGTAAGATCCTAGGGTAGCACCCTACGTGGATCTTTCTGGTAGCAAAGCAGTGGGTGAGGGGTATGTGCTCAGGTGTTTGGGGCGCTGGGGCTACACAAAGGGAAAAGGTTTCTTTCCTGTGGACTCTTCAAATGCTATGAATACTCAACATGCTGAGAACCCCTATGGACTCGAACAGCCAGATGCAGGTGTTTTCTCGAACCTCATTGACTTGGGAAGCTTTCAGGATTTTCTTCCATCACCCCTATATGATCCCCAAATTCCATCCTCTGGAATACCATTTTGGGGTCACCCTGATCAGGTAGAAGCTAAGACTGTGGCTGCCCAGGAGTGTGGATGTGGGTGTGGAATATACCACTATCCGGGTTCCTTCCAAACAGACCTGTCTCTGGGTTCTCTGTTCCCTGCAGTGTTTGCACAAGATCTACTGGTTGACAGAATCACTGGACTACTTACCAAAGCCAGCATGGAAGCCTGCCACCAGGTACCTCCTAGATTTTTCTATCATTATATCCTCCAAAACAAATTTCCGTTTTGTTTTAGCAAGACCTAGTGAAGCCATCTCATGTGAGCCTTAAACTCTTAGCAGTTAATTTTGTTGTGTTTATTTTTCTTTCTGTTCTTACTTTGGAAAGACGGGAAGGAGTAGTCTAACGCTGTCAGTAAAAGGTCACTGTGACATCTTCTTCCGCTGTCAGGCATGCCTTTTTGGTTGATATTATAATCATAGTCATGACCAACTGGAATGACTAATTTTAGAAGACATTTTTCCACTAAGCAGATGTGAAATAATAGCTTTTCCAGAGATGACAGAAGAGATGAATCTACATACAAAGACTCTTATTGGACAAACTGGAAGCTGGAAGATTCAGTTACTAGGTACTAACACCTCATCAGTTTTTGTTTGTTGTTTGGTGTGTGTGTGTGTGTGTGTGTGTGTGTGTGTGTGTGTGTGTGTGTGTGTGTGTGTTTTGTTTCACTTCCCTTTGTTGTGAGGCAGGCCCTCATGTTCCCCCTGCTGGACTTGAACTTACTATATAGCCAAAGATGGCTAGGAGTTGAGTGTGAGTTTTCTAATCCTCCTGCCTTCACATTCTAAATGTGGGGATTACAATTGTATACCACCATGCCTGGTTTTAGACAAGTGTTGGGGATCAAACCCAGGGCTTTGTGCACATTGAGTAAACACCCTACTATGTGAATTCTATCCCTAGCCCCTTAAAATCCTTCCTGAAGCCAAGTGCAGTGGTGTACACCTCTAGTCCCAGCCCTCAAGATTTGGAGAGCCAAGATGATGATGCTGGATTTAAGAAAGGCCTGTCTCAAGAACTAACAAGACAGTAAGATGCGTTTTGGATACCTTCCCAGCACAGGCTCCCAGTGAGTTTCCTGTCAACAGTAGTCAAACCTTTCACACTTCTACAATGGAGAGCAACTCCTTTGGGTATGGCTTCAACCAGAGGGGACATCGTCTCCCTTCAGGAGTCAGTCCCATCCTGGACACTCCAAATAGAAAATAGACAAGAGCATCACTGGAAAAAGTCAATCCCCAAATCTGGCCTGAATCATCAACAAAGGCACCAGGATCCCCCAGAGAAACAGAAACATTTAGCCTTGCACACTAGGTGCATCAATTCCTTCTTCAGAGCATCTTCATGGACATCTGGGCCAGGATGCAACCCTGCCTGAGCAGGATTAATGGAAACTGCTGGGGCTTTAGAGACAGGAGACACAATATTGCTTCTGTCTATGGGAAAGCAATGAAACAGGCAGAGAGATGGCTAAACCAGCAGTTGCATTGATCATAGCTGGATCAGAGAGTAAGACCACAGTGAGATTCCTGAACATTTCTGTCTATAAGGAACAGGTTCCCCTACACTCTGGGCAAAGGAGTTTTCACTATAGGGCAGAGTAACTGGAAGCACACTTCCTCCATGGAACCAGATGAAAGAGACTATGCATGCTCAGCATCTCACCTGAACCTCAGCCAAGGATACTGTGGTGGTTTGAATTAGAATGGTACCCATAGGCTCAAGTGTTGAGTGGTAAGTCTCCAAGTAGTGGAATTGTTTGAAGACCAGAAGGATTAGGAGGTGTGGTCTTATTTGAAAAAGTGTATCACTGGGGATGGGCTCTGAAGTTTTCAAAAGCCCATATCAAGCCAAGTCTCTTCCCCACCCCCCATCCCCCCACCCCCCGCCTCACTCTCTTTCTGTGTGTGTGTGTGTGTGTGTGTGTGTGTGTCTGTCTGTCTGCCTGTCTGTCTCTGTCTGTCTCTGTCTCTGTGTGTCTGTCTGCCTGTCTGTCTCTGTCTGTCTCTGTCTCTGTGTGTCTGTCTGTCTGTCTGTCTTTGTGTGTGTGTGTGTGTCTGTCTGTGTCTGTCTGTCTGTATCTCACTCTCTCTCTGTCTCTCTGTCTCTATGTGTGTCTGTGTCTGTCTGTCTGTGTTTGTCCTCTCTCTCTCTTTCTCTCTCTCTCTCTCTCTCTCTCTCTCTCTCTGTGTGTGTATGTGTGTGTGTGTGCATGTGTGTGTCTGTCTGTCTGTCTCTCTCTCTCTCTCTTTCTCTCTCTCTCTCTCTCTCCCCTCTCCACGACTCCCTTCAGCCTGCAGATCAAGATGTACTTCTCATCTACTGCAGTGGCATGCTTGCTGCCACGATCCCCACTATGATGATAATAAACTTAATCTCTGACATTGTGAGCAAGTACCCAATTAAATGCTCGATTTTACAAGAGTTGCCTCAGTCACTGTGGTAGTTGAATAAGAATGCTCCCTATAGGCTCATATATTTGAACGCTTAGTCATCAGGAAATGGCACTACTTGAGACCGATTGGGAAGTGTGGCCTTGCTAGAGGAAGTGTGTCATTAGGAGTGGGCTTTGAGATTTCAAAAGTTCAAGACAGGCCCATTGGCTCTCTCTTCTCCTGCTGCCTGTGGATTAAGATGTAGAACTCTCAACTGCTTCTCCAGCACCATGTCTGCCTGTGTGACACCACGCTCCCGGTCCTGATGATAATGGGCTAAATCTCTGCAACTGTAAGAGTTGCCTTTCTCTTGGTGTCCCTTCACAGCAGCAGAATGATAAGTAAGACAGTCACAGAGCCTCTTCCCAGCAACAGAGCAATGGCCACGGCAGATGCTCTTCCTATTACTCCACAGCACAGTAAGCAGAGGACAGAGGATGAAGAAGACTTCATTCCAGTCTCCCCATTCACGAGATTGCAGCAACTCATATTCCTTTTCCAAGAACACGAGTGGGAAGTGTTTCCCACAGTCATACCCATCATCCTTGGCATGGCTGTAGCAAGAATGGCTAACCTTTGGCATAGCTGGTTAGAGATGGTGCCCAGCTCAAATCAATCCTAGGAGGATATCACAAATGTTAACCCCACCTCGCAGGTCAGGGGGAAAATGGTATTTTTTGAGGTCAGTTACCCAGTTAACTGACATTTAAACCCAACTCAATTTCAAGCACTCTGCTACACTGCCTTGAAATGAAGTCAGTGAGTAAATGAAGGTTCCAGTCTCCATAAGAGCTGGTCAGTTTGCAAAGAAAACAGCTGTTTTTACACTATGGGCTATCATCATAAAAGCACACCTCCAAGGTAGCACACCTGATTCTCAGGGTCCAGGAATGCCTTTAGTGGCTTGGCCGTGTATTGAGAAGCATCTCAAGGCCACCTACTACTGAGAGTATGATTCGCGAAGGCCTGGCTGCCTCCCTGTGAGGCTGGCTCCCCTGTGAACCACTGGTGTGACCATGAGAGCCAAGAGCTAGATCCACAAGTAGCAAGTAGCTTCATATGAATCTCACATTTGCCTTGTTCAAAATGTCTTCAATTCTAATATGATGACACGGTCATGAAGCAGACCACAGTGTTTTGGAGGTTCCTACTTGTCTCCTGGAGTTCCTCTGCTGTGAGGGGCTAATTCACTGCTAGATCACAGAAGAAAGGAGGGAGATATATATATACATATATATATATATATATATATATATATATATATATATATATCGATCGATAGATAGATAGATATAGATAGATAGATAGATAGATAGATAGATAGATAGATAGATGCCTGTGGGTGTAGTACGTGGCCTCTAAGTGGCTCCCATGACCTCATCATGTCCATGCCCTTGTGTAATCCCTTTCTTATGAATGTGGAATCAACCTAATATTTGACCTGAATGGACTAGAATGAAAGGGATGGAATGCCCCCACATGATATTAGGTTACATAAGTACTGTAGCTTCTCCCCAGCTGCTTAATGCCTGGCTCATGATGCATAAAGCAGACCATGGTCGGTAGCTCTTTTACTTTACCCATAAAGCAAGTCTGAACAGCATAACAGCAGCAATGTATGGAGCTGGAAGCCATTTCCTTTGTGATGTACAGGAAATAGAGAGAGAAGAAAAGAGTAGGTATCAAGCTTCACCCTCAAAGACATGACCCAGTTCCTCCTCCTCAAGTTTCTAGAACTTTCCAAAACAGCAGGCCCAGCAAGGCACCAGCTATAAGATGAAAATGGTAGATATGAGCTACATCTTCCAGAAGCATGGTAGTAAATGCCAGTAACTGCCTCTTGAAAGTTAAGTAAGTTCACTAGAGCTACCTGTCAATGTGCTGGTTTCATTAGGACGTCCATGTGGTCACTTCTGGCCCCAGTCTGGCTGTATTCATTCAACCTAGTATCACTGCAACAAAGGCATAAAAGCCCAGGCAGATAGCGTGGTGCCCAGAATCTAAAAGGAAGATGATTGACCCAAAGCAGACACAGGAGAATTGTCAGCTTATGTGGCTTTGTCTCTCAGCAGCCCCTAAGTCACTGCACCCAGGCACAATTTCGAGCTTCCTTGACCTGAGACCGTCCTGCCCATGTTGGAGCAAGCTCTGGAGCCTCTTAGCTGGTCTGATATACACCCTCAAAAATTGCTCTCCCAGGCAAAAATTGACAGCCACGGGCTGGTCTTGGTCATGTTCACACTTTCAAATACTTTCTTCTGAGCTTACGATGTCAATAATGCAAGTTTATTATGCATCTACTCAGACGGAAGTGCAGTAACAATTACACAAATAATTTGCTCCTCTCCAACTATTCAAAGTATAAGAAAATTTATGTCCTATTATTTTCCATTAACTTGTATATAGCGACCATTTCCCACATTGTGACATGCCCATTGAATACAATGTAATATACTTAACTGTATACGCGTAGAGTTCACTTAACCACCTCATATTCTTAGACTCCAAGTTTTCCCCCAAACTTTGGTATTATAATAATCTTCAAAGTATGTGTCTACATAAATACTTTCTTTCACTTCTAATAAGAAAAAATTAATAGCCCTACTTTATACTATCCTAACATCTTGACAAAACTTTGAATTAATCAGTCAATAAACATGAAGCAATATTCTATCAGTTTCTCTTCATCCAGAAGATGCTTTTACAGGATCAGTAAGTGCCTGCAGGAAGTGATCAAAGCTTTATTAACTGCCACGTACTAGGTGTTTGCATGGAGTGCTGATTAAGAGAAAGAATCTCAACTATATAAAAGGTCTTTATGAAATGATGCTACCACTTATATGCTTGATTAGCATTATGTAAATTCAGTAGCATTCAAGGTAAGCTTAAAAAATAGGAACGTGTCTCTCATATTTTATTATTTAAGAGCTACGTCTGTGCCATTGTGATTTTCTCCTAGGATACCCTACTATATTTAGGTAGTGAATTTCTGCTTGGTGAATTTCTGGGATGTGTGCACGTGTGTGTGTGTGTGTGTGTGTGTGTGTGTGTGTGTGTGTGTGTGTGTGTGTGTTTTCCTTCCCATATGCAAGTCTCATGTCACCTGTAGTCTTTGGTGACCCTCATGCAAGTGCTACAGTCAGCTTGCACAAGCAATGGAAAGCTGATAACATGCCCCTCTGTCTACATCTGCTTACTGCAGCATTACACCAGAGGGTCAAGGCCAGACGTCACGGAAATGCTCACACAAATGGAAACTTGTAAACAGAAAGCCAGGCGTTTCTGGTGTTGAAATATTTATCAGAAAGCCATTCTGACCACGTCCAGGGAGGGACTCGACTCTTTGTCTGAACTTCTTTGTCTTCTTACTCTTAGACTTCAACTAGAGTTCCTCTTCTAGTTAGTTAGCTACCATGTTGTCTTTGTAAATCGTTTTGCCCCTCTGGGTCTGGGGTTGTACCTTATGCACTGTGTCTCCCAGCAGGCGCCAGTGACAGCAGTCTGAAGAAAGCCCAATAAAAAAGGGCCCCTCTTTCATAGACTTTTGCTCAAACCTCCACATGATGTCAAGTTCTTTTCAAATATTTGCATCTGGTCCAAACACTGCCACTCAAGAGTGTCTCGGATGACGTGTATAAGGTCTTGGGAGTCTCATCTTGGGTGCAAGGAGGTAAAAATGCAGATTTCTGAAGTGTTTATCTGTGAAGGGACAGGCAGTGTTGTTCCCCTCCTTCACCTCGGTTGGAGAGGCGACACCGAGGGCCTGCAGGGTGACCGTTAGAAAGGGCTCTGGAAACAGCACTGAAGCAAAAGACGGGATTTCTGGGTTTTTACATTAATCTGTTTCAGTCTTAGATTCACCAAAAGATAAATAATCTTGGGCAAATCATTTAATTTTCCTGAGTGTTGGTCTGTAGCTGAAAAATGAAGGTATTTGGAATGATGGCTTGTAGTTTTGGTTTGGTTTGGTTGTTTCTTAAATTTTTCTGACAGTGCCTAAAAGATTAATTCCCCCATGAGAAGCTTGTACCAGGATCAGAAGCTACTGTCACCCCTGTATCCCTGTATTTTCTGTGGATTCATTTTGTTCCTGCTTACTTGGTAACTCATGGGACAAATTCTGCTGCAAACAGAGGCTACAGGGAAGAAGAAAATATCATGGGAGTTAAAACCTTCCTGAAGCTAAAATTAAATAAGAGAAAAACATACATGTAATCAGTACAGCATAGCACCATCGTGGGCCTTCTAATTAAACACTTGTGGCTGAGAAGCAATGAAATAAAACCACACTGCAGGAGAGACAGAGAGAGAGAAAGAGAGAGAGGGGGGGGGGAACATTACCATTCGCCTAATCATTGTCACACTCCCATCAAGAAAAAAAGCGGGAGGGGGGGTGGTGATTAAAACAATACAAGATTTAGCAAAGTTAGCTTGACTCTAAGGAAACCCTGACGTAAAATTTGTTTTGAAATTTTCCTTAAATATTCAAAAACAAGCCAGGCGGTAATAGTCTATGCTTTTAATCCCAGCATTCTGGGAGGCAGAGACAGGTGGATCTCTTTGAGTTCAAGGCCAGCCTGGTCTACAAAGGAGTCCAGGACAGTCAAGCCTACACAGAGAAAACTTGTCTCAAAAAAAAAAAAAAAAACAATAAAACAAAAAAACAAAACAAAAGCCAGGTGTGGTGGTGTATACCTTTAATCCCAGCACTTAGGAAGCAGAGACAGGCAGATTTCTGTGAGTTCGAGGCCAACCTGGACTACAAAGCAAGTCCAGGACATCCAAGGCTACACAAAGAGACCCTGTCTCTAAAAACAAAAACAAAAACAAATTTAAAAAACAAAAACAAAAAATGTAATTCAAAAACAAAGCCAGGCATGGTGGAGCATGCCTTTAACTCCAACATTCAGAAGTCAGAGGCAGGCAGATCTCTGTGAGTTTGTGGCCAGCCTGGTCTACAGAGTGAGTTCCAGGACAGCCAGGGCTACACAGAGAAGCCCATTTCAAAACAAAACAAACAAACAACAACAAACCAAAACAAACAAAAAACCCTCAAAACCAGATAGGTCCACTGGTGAGACGGCACGAGAAAAATTAGCTCGATGTTTACACGTTGGGTTTAAACACTTTGAACTCTAAAGCTTGGAAGAAGTAATGCTGTACAGGATATGCCTTACTAAGTGTGAGAGCATCCGCATGTTCCTCGCTGTACATCTTTGAATGAGGGCTGTGGGATGCTAAATAGCCGTTAAAGTACATCTGATCTTCAGAGGGGACAGGATGCTATGAGAGGGCAGGTACCACATGCACACATCCTCATTGACCATTCCTAGTTTCCTTTTGACAAGCACTTTTAGTGAAAATAACTGAGAGTAATGGAAGTCAGATAAGTGTATTAAGCCACACCTCTGTCATTAATTATTTGAACTATACTTAACTTTTTGAAACCTCAACTTCTATATCCTGACAGACAAAATAATAAATACTGTTACCATCTTGGACGTACTGAGGGACATTGCCTAAAATACAGTATATACTAAATAAAGTGTTTTTATGATATCTTAAATATCTTTTACGATATCTTATTTTTGTTTTTTTATTTTATGTACATGTGTGTGCATGTGGGTATGTGAACATGGATGAAGACCCACAGAGGGCATCAGACCCCCTGGAGCTGGAGTTATGAGCCTTGGTAAGCTGACTGATACAGGTACTGGGAACCAAAATCTGTTTTCCACAAGAGCAATATAGTTTTCTTAGCCACTGAGCCATCTCCAGTCCTCATTTTTTTTTTCAATCTGCCTTGTACATGCTCCTACAGGATCGTTAAAAACACCAAAAAATGGCTGGCATAGTTCAAATCACCTGCCAAGTTTTAAATATGTTAGATCAGCATGAATTCACAGTATTTCAATATAATTCATAGTCAGAGGAGCAAAGCCACAACAAATTATGGGAACCACAATGTTCTTTCATTCCAGGCAGGGGACACTATCGGATCACAGTAATTTAGCAGTCCAATTGCAATACCAGAAAAAAAAAGATGAAACAAACAAACAAACAAGCAAATCAGAACATCTTTCCTATGTGATCCTAAATTGCTATTTTTTTTTTTTTCTGAATGCACAGGCTAGATCTAATATAAGCTGGGGACTAGCATGACAGGTAGAGAGATACCGCTGGGGACAGGAGAAAAGAGTATAGCTTCTGGTGGTCAAGTAGACTGGCATGACACGAAAACTGGAGGAGCCCCCATCTTAGTTAGGGTTTCTATTTCTGTGATAGAACACCATGACCAAAAGCCGCATAGGAAGGAAAGGCTGTTCGCTGGCTGGCTTCCTGTGGCTTGCTTACCCTGCTGTTTTTTATAGCACCCAGGATTGCCAACTCAGGCTTTGACTCCACCCACACTAAGCTGGACCCTCCCACATCAATCGTCAATGAAGGAAATGTACCACAGGCCAACCTGGTGGGAGAATTGTCTCCGCTGAGGTCCCCATTTCCTAAATAACTCTAGCTCATGTCAGGGTGACATGGGGCTCTTCAGCACAGTCCCCAAGCCTGACTCGTTTTTCCCATAAAACATTGCTGAGTCCTGAGACTGTGGGAGACAAGGATAGTGCAGAAAGACAACGCAGTTTCCTGTCTCATATACAAAATGCCACTAGAGGGAGTGTTTTGTAATAAGCATATTCTCCTTCAGAGATGGACTGAATTTAACCAGGGACCCAACAGTACATACTGAAACACAACCAAGCTGCTCCAACAGGAAAGAGCAAAGCATATAATGTGCATGACACCACAAAGTCAGAAAAAACAGAAAAGTTTTAACATGGAGTAAAATTGGCAGTATACTGAAGGTCGAAGACAGAATTAGGAAAATCAAAGACAAGACAATAAAAAGTTTCCAAGCTAAAGCCCGGAGGTGCAAGGGAATGGAGCTGAAAATAACAGAGTGACTGTAGCAGGCCCTCGGTTACATTCCGCACCTGTGTGGAGAACAGAGCGTGAAGCCAGAGCGACGTCAACAGCAACCACAAAATGCCAAGTGCTGCTTTGCCTTCATTGATAATGTCTGTAATTCATAATTTATGTTAAAATGTAATGCTGAGGCAGGAGAATGACAGGTTCTGGGCTAGGGTGGTCTACACACTGAGACCCAGTGTCTTAGTTAGTGCTTCCACTGATGTGAAGAGACACTGTGACCGTGGCTAATCCTATAAAGAAAATCATGCGATTGGGGCCGGCTTACAGTTCAAAGGTTTAGTCCCTTAGCATGGCAAGAAGCTTGGTAGACAGGGTGCTGGAGAAGGGCCCAAGAGTTCTGTATCTAGATCAGCAGGCAGCAGGAAGAGAGAATGCACTGGGCTTGGCTTGAGCATCTGAACCCTCAAGGCCCGCCCCCAGTGACACACTTCCTCCAACACCACACCTACTCCGACAAGGCCACACCACCTAAGAGTGTCACTCTTTGAGCCTATGGAGCCATTTTCACTCAAACCATACCCAGTCTCATAACACACACACACACACACACACACACACACACACACACACCTACTTCAGCAGTCAGAAACTTCGGTTGCTTCAGCTCTACCACTCTTTTAGACATCTTTCTTCTCTTAAAGAAGTCAATACACTGGGCTGATGCCCCTGATCCATGCCCTGAGCTGGGGGGACTTCATCTTCTGATATTAACACATCCCCCCCCCCATTATTTATGCTTTAGTTACCTGAGGACTATCAGCTGAGCCCCACTCATAAATTACCTTCTTGTGGCAGGACATGGCCTTTTGTATTCCTACACAGTTGAAAACTTCTGTAAAATCTACCTGCCTCTACATTACAACCCAGTTCTAAGCTATGCTATTCAGGGCAAGGCTATTACTAGAATTCCCTAAAATAATTGTCTGTATGTAGGAAAATGGTTCTCATCCACTTCTTGTTGTCTTCTACAAGCTAAACCTTTCCATTTCTTTCTACTACACCTAGCTTCGGCATTAATGAGGACTCTTGGTTACTGGTATAGAAACATACATGACACTGCTTTTCAAAGGGAGATTTGGGGCTGGAGAGATGGCTCAGTGGTAAAGCACTGACCGGGAAAGCACAAGGACATGAGTTCAGATCCTGAAAAGGCACATTTAAAAAAAAAAAAAGAAGAAGAAGAAAAAAAGCCTGACTTGCTAACACTGGCTCACTAGGCAAGAGAGCGGAAACGAGGAATCCCTGGATCTCATTGGCCAGTCGGCTGAGCCAACCAGTGACTGTTGGGTTCAGTGAGAGGCCCTGTCTGGAAAACATGATGCAGAAAGGGGGGGAAAGGAAGACACTCAACAGCTGCCTCCGGCTTCTACATGCATGAGTCCTCGCACACATGCATCCTCAGACACATGTGCAGGCACACACAAACACATACCAGGGACAACTTGTTACATACCTGAGAGAGATGCGGAGATAGGTCAGCTTCATGCACCCACAGGCTCTGCTTCTCTCACATGGATTTCAGTTGGTGGGTAGGTGCTCCGTGGTGGTCACAAAGGAGGCGAGCCCCGGTGGACATCATCAGCACAGACTGTGATCAAACAGAAAAGGCGACTACTTCTTCGGATACCAGTGAAGGCTTGGATCGCCCCACTTAGGATGTGTGTCAGCTTCGAACTGGAGGGGGAGTGGCCTGCTTCACCAGGCTTGGTTCTGTGGCCGAGGAAGATCAAGGGAAGTTAGCTTTGCTTAAAGCTAAGGAATAAGAGTACAGCCAGCAAGACAGGGATGGGTGGAAATCACTCGAGTGTGTGGCTCTGAATTAGCAAACTATGATCAACAGAGGCATGATCGCATAATTATAATCTCATATTTGGGGTTGTATACAGTTCTCATATGTAAACATATTTAATTGTACAGAGTAAGTCCTTGTTGTAGGCACAATTTTCCTAATCAATATATTTTATTATAACTTACTAACCGAGCATACGTCACTTATAACCCGACTAACCAAAACAATAGGAAAAGAGGATTAAAGAACACAATAACAAAACTGTAAGGATATCAGTTCCAAGGAATGATTCTCCTGGCGTAATCAGCAGGATTTCTTCTGCTGGAACCTGGAGTAACCAGAACCCAGAACCTCAGCAGGAACCCGGAGCCCTGAAGCCTTTCCTTGAGCGGTTCTCTGTAGGAGCATCTCAAAGTGGAGGGATGAACAGCCAAAAACTATCCCAAGTCTTCAAAGACCCCACCTCCAGATCTGGGCTCATTTATATATCTCCTCCCAGAGTCGTTCATGGGATCTTTTCAGCTGGCAACAATAAAGCTCCTGCACGAGGTGGTTTGTCTTCTAGTGGATTAACTTCACCTGTTCTCACAAGACCATTCCGATCCCACAGTTGGGATCATAAAAAAACATGTTTATCTCTCCTTCACCTTGTAATATATTCAGTGTAAGAAAACTCTGCCCAATGGAATGTAATTTATCATTCTTAATAAATAGTATTCTCCTGACTGGGAGTGCAGCTCAGTGGTAGAGTGCCTTCTCACCACACACAAGTTAAACTCCAATAGCTAGGCGCGGTGGCACACACCTGTAGTCCCAGCAGTCAGGGAGGAAGAGGCAGGCAGAGCTGTGTGTCTTCAAGGCAACCTTGACTGCAAAGTGAGTTCAGAACACTAAGGCTACACAGAGAAACCATGTCTCCAGAAACAAAAACAAAAACAAACAAACAAAAGCCAGTACCCTAAGAAATAATGATGCTGTCTCTTGCACACCTTCCACACTCCCCATAATGAGCCGTTTGAGACAGTTTGTTACTAATCCTACAGCCTTTTCCTTAAAGACAGCAGAAAAATACTTTTTCAGATATTAAAGACAAAATATACTACATCTTTCTAAAAGGTTCTTTTTCAATGAAAATCAGAAGATAAAAATGTGTACTATTGATTTCTTTGAGCAGTAGAGAATGAATCCTTGCTTGATTTGGTTGACCCTAGGAATTTAATCATGTACAGAAGGTTGGACAAAACGTGGAACAGCTGAGTGCAATAACACCCACCGAAAGAAACAAGACCAAAAAAGAACAAACGGCTACTTAATGGCCTAATATTTTATAACCAGCCACGCACACTCATCATTCGGAGCATGCATTGAAGACATGGCACAATCAATGTCTAACCACTATAATTCTTTACATGACAATCAGAGAAATAATCTAGCCAGTGGTGAAAATCAGAGATAAAACCAGGCAAAGGGCTAGTCATAAAGTTTGAAGATAACTGCATACAACAACTGTGGATTGCATCAGAAACGATGTGCATCTCTGTTCATCTTCTCTGCCTGTTCTTAGCATTCATAAAAATAAAATTCCCCCAGCCCTGACTTCTTTTGCTTTGGATGGTTGGGAATAGAACAGCCCTTTATTTTCTCATCCATCCTAGGAGCACATCAAAGCATTTATCTGCTGATGATGGATACTCTCTTGAAAGAAATGTTGAGCTTCTTTCCAGTATGTGGCTAATTATGTATAGCGCTAGAGAAACAAATACAACTTGGCAGTTGCGCTAAGTGTGACATCTTTATCCCATGTTAGGGAGACCATGAGGAGTGGTAGGAACTGCCTGTCCTGTCTGAACCCAGGACCCTATCCTCAGCCAGGTCTTTGATAATGTGGAAGTAGGGACACATGGATGCCCTGTGACCACCCTAGTTAATAGTCTTAAGAGAAAGAAGATCCTACAACCCGATTTTCTAACAAGTTGTCCTACTTTTTAATGTCGGATTGACCTTTCCAAAGAATCTAGGGAACCACAGAGAACCAATCATAGCTCCACAGTTTGTGGCCTTGGAAATACTTATTCGTGATAACAAAACAGCTTGCCAGTCAAACCAAACATTCCAGGCAAGAAGCCAGAGAGAGGGCCAATATGCGGGAGCAAGCTCCTCCCTCTACAGGATGGAGAGAGTCTTGTGGGTCATGTGGGGAGACAAAGGACCCCGTTCGTGGTCAGTGTGGTCCCTCAAGCTCTTCACGGAGAAGCTGGTCCTGAAATTGTGCCTCTTCCTGAGTGCCCCTTTCCTACTCCTACCAGGCTTCCTTGGCCCAGTCTCCTTGACAAATCATACAGAGAAGATGCTATTTTCCTCTTTATCATTTTTGTGGCTTTTCTCTAGCCCCATACTTTTCCTAAGTTACAACTGGAGGTTGGGCTTTTTTTTTTTTTTTTTTTTTTTTTTGTTGTTGTTGTTGTTGTTGTTGAGAGCAAGCATCCTGTTATTATTATTATCCCCAGGAGAGACAGTTGTACCAGTGTGAGGACACTAGCAAATAAAATTTGACCCTTCTTCCACACACCCAAAGCTGCAAAACGCCATTTACTTTTCTTTCTTTTTGAAGTGAAGCTATTCACTTCCAGACAGCCTAGGCAGTAACTCAGACCACGTTTTGCCAGCTCTGTTAGCAAAATAATCCACCACACTGGCCTTAGGGGCGACAGTGATGCTCATGGGTTAAGGAGAGGTGATCAAGTTGGCTTTCAAAGTGTAAGGAACTTAAATGTTCTAACAGGGATGGGAGACGATGAGAGACTAATACAGAGGGTGCGACAAGGCTACAGTTTATAACTTAGTTGTTCTCCCCCTAGGGTTATGGTTCTCAGATTTTGAACCAGTTGTGGAACTCATGATAACAACACAGAAACCAGAATCCACTGGAGATTTTTGGAACCCTAATTTGAGAACCAGTGAGCCACAAGCACTTCGCTGTAAGTGCTTGTCATAGTTCCAGCAGGTGGCCATTTTAGGAAGTTGGTGGTTAGAATGTTTGAGCTAGGCACTTCATTAGAAGGGGTGACACTTCTAGTCCCAACTGCACAGAACCTGATGCAGGAGGACCGCATTGAGTGCAGGAATTCAGAGCTGTGGTGTGCTGTGCTGACTTCTTAGTCCACACTGAATGTGGCATCGATATGGTAGCATCAAGCTACAGAGACATCTCAGCCAGCAAAGTGCTTGCATTGTAAGCAACTGAAAGGTCAATCTCCCAGGACTCATGCTGGAAAAATAAAAAGCCAAGCACGGTGTGGATAAGTGTCCTTGGGGCTCACTGGCCACCCTGGTATATTTAACAAGTTCCAGGCCAGTGAGAGATTCTGTCTCAAAAAACCAAGATGAGCAGAGCCAGTGAGACAAGACCTCCATTGTCCTGTAACCTCTGCATACTCATGCGCATGTGCACATGCACCCACACACATGTGAGCATGCACATACACACACACACACACACACACACACACACACACACACACACACACACATCTGGTGGTCTCAGGGATTAAAGCCAGTTACCACTTGGTAGCTAAGCAGAGGGTAAATTGGCCTGGGCCCAAATTTATTTGAATTTGTTTTTATGAATAGTCTAATTTATTTTTAAGTGCTACACCCATTTTAAAAGTCTGCATAGGCAACAAGCAGTATTCAGCGTGTGATCTAATAAGAATTCTAAGAGATACATTTGTATTTTAATTCCTTGAAAATTAGTGCTCACAAACTTGTTTCTTGTGACAATGGTCAGTCCTTCTATTACTCAATGGCACCAAGTCCTACTACCAATAAACTAGATCAACATAAAAAAAATTAAGAGTGTGCAGGGAGATGGGTAAAGGCCTGAGGGATGACTGTGGAAGTCTTGAGGAAAACAAGCAGAACGGGAGCATATGGGGCCCGACTGAGGTGCTGGGGGAAGTCGGAGACGCCATTTGCATCATTTCTCTGTGAGTCATGTTAGTAAAAGCACCTACAGTGGGACCTGCTTCTGGCTTTCTCATAAACAAAGAGCTAGAAACCCTTTAAGGAGGGGCAAGAGCAGTTTCTCCCTTCAGCTCTCACCAGGTTGCTCAGGCTCAGTGGGAGGGTCTGTGCCACAGGTCTCCAAAGTCTCTCCAGTGCTGTGGTGAGTACTGCTCAGTGACTGCTCCTTGGCCTGTGCACTTACTATTGCTACATTCCAATATGTTAAGACATTGCACAATAACGAACAGTCGATGAACCTTAAATCCTACTGGGCTTAAGTAGCCTCCTACCAGTCACCCTACACTTGTGTCAGGTGATGGCTGCTGTCTTCAAAGCCATGGCCTAAAGCTAAAATGGCGGAAGGGAGAGTCCTAAGCTGAGCATCCTGATGGAGTTATTGCTCAGGAGCCCACGTCAGCTTCCTGGATCTTGGTAACATCATTGTTGCCTAGAACCAGAGAAAACCTCCAAAGGAGAAAAGTAACAGAATCCCAGGGCGTGTGTGCACATGGGAAATTATTCTAGAACTCCAGTCCTCAGCCAGCCTTTTGTTTGTTGAGAAGTGATGGACCCACCCCTCCATGAATGCCACCAGGGGGCGGAGGACCTGAAGTGCTTTAACAGGTCCATCTGTCAATTGTCCAAAAAGGCTTTTCTTCATTCTTCCCAGGGGAAGGTAATAGCAGTTTCTAGAAAAGCAACCAGGAAAAACAAACAAAAACCAACAAGAACAACAAACAAAACGAAGCAAAAACAGAAACCCTCAGTCTCAAAACCAAACCAGGCTATCCTCACCTTCACTAAGTATTTCCTTCACCCCTTAGAAAAGGTACCCCATGCATTCTGGTTTTTTTTTTGCTTTTTTTTGTTTTTTTTTTTTTTTTTTTGACATGTAAAGTCTTACAATGCTTGAGGACTCAGCTCTAAAACTTAGAGCAAACCCCACCATAATTTCAGATTTCTTTGTAAAAGTACAAATTGAGTTGACGTTGGTTCATTATTCAGCGAGTCTCTTTAAACGATGCTCTGGTACCTGTCAGCTTCGTTTGACCTTTAACCAAGTAAGAATCAGAGTAAAGTAAGAAAACATGAAATTCTCAGAGTCAATATCATAAGATTGTTATGGCAGCGTCATAACACCAGGCTCCTCCTCTTTGCAAATAAGAATAAATCTAAGAGCCTATTAGTTCTTGCTACATGGTTATTGGACTTTGATGCCTTAACGTGATTAAATGAAACAAAGGGAAACCAGTGCCTGCAATGGACAAGCACACAAGTACACTGAGATGCAAAAGTGGGGAGTGTGTTGGTGTGGGGCCCCTCAGTGTGGAGGTCATGTGTTATGACATAACGGGAGCGCAGAATTACAATAAACAAGGACATAACCACAGCACTTCAGCTGTTGCCGAATCATGGTCAGTGCAAGGTCAGGTCATGAGAAACACCTGTTGGTTTTCAGCCTTCACTATTATTAAGTCAAGGAGGGAAATAATTGTCTGTGAAGATGCTAAACAGTGGCACTGATGAAATTAAAATCATACTGTGCTGAAAAGTGAATGATTCACAACAATGAGATTCATCCTGCCCAAACACATGGGTTTCCAGATGGCAGCACTAAAGTCACCGAGAGTCTCAGAATATATGCTTAACTGCTGATGCACGTCCACAAACAACCCAGGCACCGTCTAAGTCCACTTTCCAGTTTCCCATGGCGAGGGCAGACAGTGTTAGCATCCATTCCAGAGTCTCCTCTCTCTGAATAATCAAGAGTTGACTTTGATGAGGTCATTGATAAGGACGGGTAGGAACTGGCATTGTCCCAATGCCATGGGTCATTTCCACATTCCCACGGGTCACATGGCCCAATGGCAGAATCAGGTTTTGTGCAGCAGGAGATAGAATCTGTTGGAAGGGAACTCTGCCCAGGCAAATCCTAAAGAGCACTGCTCATCAAGAGAAAAGGAGAACCTTATGGCATCTGGGGTTTTCCTTTCACAATCATTTTTCCTTTAAAAGATGTCATTTATGGTCTTTCTAATGTAGCCCAGGCTAGCTGTGAATCTGCAGTACTCCTGGGTTTGTTGGTAAGTGTCACCATGCATGGCTCACATCAGTTGTCTTGAAAACATGTCTCATTATTTAAACCTGGAAGAAAGGGACTTCGTCTTTCCTGTTGAGGAAAATCCCTGGAATGCACTAAATGCATGCATACACACATGACCACATGCATACAAGCATGATACAAGGAGAATTTAATGCACATTTGATTCTCTTCCCACAGAATCCTCAAAGGGAGGGTTAGCTATGTGGCTTTGGAGTCTCTTAATTTACCAAAGTTTTTAAAGGTCTTTTGTTTGGGGATAATAACTAGACAGTAAGTTAATAATGTCAGTCTGCTATTTAGATGGATTTAGCATGCTATTCAGCATACCAAAGTCACATGGGTAAATCATCTTTGAAATGTCAAGGGCACTAATGAAAATTGGGCTCTCCCTACCTCCTCTAAATTAAAAGCTTCCCTTTGACATTTCAGACACCCTTTTGTACCTCGGTGCCTTTGTTACCTCAGACTGGACAAGCCGCTCTCCCCTAAAAATGCAACAACCTGTACGGAATTTCCGTTTGGGAAAGCATAAAGGAAAGCCACAGGATAGGAGGCATTCACACACTGACACTGAAGAAACAACTTGTGTTCTAGAGAATAGCAACTTAGATAGTGTCTTCTGGAAGCTTCCAGAAAAATGTCCTCTTAGCATCAGGGGAAGAATAGAGTCACCCTGTCAAGAGGCATAGTTCCCCCAGAACCTGTCCAAGAAACATTTTGAGAGGCAGGAGAGCCTTCTTCAGTTTGGCCTGCAAGCCCCTCGCTGCATTCCCACCTCCCTTACTCTGAAAAGACTGAGAGTCAAGTGAGTGGGAGGCCTCACACTCACTGCTTCAGAAAGAAGGCACCTCGAAAGTGCTCACCCGAGGAAGCCTGAGGTACCCTGCAGGCTCTTCAAGTTGCCTTCCCAAGAGTCTGCCTAAAAGTCCAAAAGTGGCTTCTCACTTACTGTTACCCTTGGGACCCTAACAAGGTTGCCTTCAAACCCTAAGTAAACCATCAGTGCAGCCAACACAATCTGGCCACAAACATGGCCCATTGATGAGGACTCCCTGGCTGTCCACCAGTCTATCAGGAAGGTGTCCCTGCCACGGAGGAAGGAGCCACACTGCCCAGCTTCACAGTACAACACATAGGTTCTCAGGTGAGGCCTTTGGTTTGTAACTGAAAAGACCTCAGGATTGCCTCAACATCCAAGGACAGGAGGCCCTACCACAGGAGATGGCACAGGAAAATATGGGTGTCAGAACACACCTACTCCTTAGTAGAGCTGTCCCTCAGGTCAAACAGCAGTATTTCAGATAGAAGAAAAACAGTTCAAATCTGGCCCACTCTCTCCTGTGTCCTTGAAGATGCTCTAACTAGGACCACTTGAAGATGCTCTAAGTTGGGCCATTGATGGTGTTTAAGGCACTGTATGGCAATGAATGGTCTTAATGCAAAGAGATACCACTTAAAGATACACTAGTGGCTGATTTAAAGGAGGGAAAGAATATATTATTCAAAGTTCTGATTCCCCAACCCATCTTTACCCTCGACCTAATTCAGAGCATTTTAGCTTCAAGAGTGAAGTGGCTGTCCTATCTGTGTCTCCTGCTTTGGAATTCTGGATGAGTCTGAGCAAGACTAAAAGAATTATTTTTGAAGTCTCTCTCTGGGATAAGAGCCACATCAGTCCAGGTGTGTGTGCACCTTTCTATTGCAGAGGTGTGATGGCTATTAGCTCTTCAGGCTCCTGTCTCTGTTTATGTTCCCATATGCATGCCCATTTGCTACACGTTCAAAAACCAAACCAAACAAAAGCAATCACTCTACATTTGTGGCTGCAGGGGGAAAAAAAAAAAAACCTTTTGGAGTCCCCTTTAAAAGCACAGCATCTTGCCCTGCTCGTAGGGGACAAGGTATATAACAGTCACAAGAGCTCAGGGGTTTCCTTTTGAATCATCACTGTGTTGACTTAATTAGCATCCATTTAGTAATGGTTTTATCTGGTAAAGGAAATAGAGTGGCCAAAAATACTCACTAGCCTTTCAAAAGGAAATTCAAAGGACTGGGGATAAAAAGAGCAAGATGTCCCATTTAAATGAGCATGACCTTTAAAATGCCTCCTATGACACACTGTGGCCTTGCCTACAATTGCAATTCAAGTGGGATGGCCCCTATTGCTTGGTCTTCTCACCTGGGGAGAGTGCATCTCTATGATAGGGAAGGACAACTCTGTGCCTAATTTCAGCCTCTTGACTAATCAGATTAGCACGAAACCCCCCATTTATTTTGGAAAATCTCAGAGGAGTCAAGGGGACTTTGTCACCTATTTGTCACAGTCAACATGACATCAGCCCACATGTAGAAACAGAAGTAGAAGAAAACACAAATTATTGTGTCTATTGTATCCGTTTGTCATTACAAAATAACAAACCATCCCCAAACATTGGAATAATAGCCAGTGATTAGTTCTGGTAAGCCCATGGGTCCAATGGGGCTTACCTGGTCCAGGCTGGGCTCAGCTGGGCACTTCTGCTTCTCCTTCCAGTGACAGGAGAGTCTTTCGGTCTCTCGTCCTTTTTCCTGGACCAAAGAGCATATTTTTATTACAGTGATAGGAGACATTTAAGGGCACAGTGGAGACATGCAGAACTTCTTTCACATGGACTCTGAATCTCATTTAATATTAACCAGGCCTGGCTACATGGCCAAACCAAGATCGGGAACTACGTGTTACAAATGTAAGGAGAGCACTAAAATAGTGTGTAGTAAAGATGTGGATACAACACAGAGTAGTGAAGAGAGGCACTACATGCTAATCCTCCGTAGGGATTATATTACTATTATATATAATATAATTATATATAATATATTATATTACTATTCCTACTGCTGCTACTGCCACTATTGTTGTTGTTGTTATTATTATTATTACTATTATTAGTGTTACTAGACTAAAGAGCACAGATGTATCAAAGACAGAGAGGAGGAGAACCCATTCAGAGATGGATGGTATGTTGAAGTTGGTTAGAGTCCGATCGCGCATGGCTTAGTACAGTTCTTGGAAGTCTCCCAATCTGAACGGCACTGAGTGAGAAGGATGATGAGATCAGAAAGATACAGGGTGGACTTCTGCTTCAGATAAGTGGATATGAGGAATGAATAAAAAAAAAGAAAGAAAGAAAGAAAGAAAGAAAGAAAGAAAGAAAAAGGAAAGGATGTGATTGCTCTTAGGAATAGTGGAGGAGAGCGCTTATTGTAGATAAAAGGGAGAGTGTAGGCAGAAGCAGAGACATCTGGGAGAGTTCAGAGTGGACATGACTCTGAGCCATGTGAAGAGAGGAGGGAGGGGAGAGGAGAGAGCCAGATCAGTCAGGTCAGGAAGGTAAAGATATACCAAAAGAGAAAGGGTAACCAAGATGGCTGGATTATAGAGGGAAAGGCAGTTAGGGGAAGGGCAGCCCAATCCTGGGCTGAAGAGTTTCAGGTAGGGGGCAGGGTATGCCACCCATACCCTGTAACTTGTAGGGACTGAGGGATGCTGGGGGGGACCTGGTGGCCAGGTCTGCTTTGATATGTTAAATCATTATCTCAGCCATTTGTCCCAGGGTTTGAAACTTAACAAGGAGAACACATAGAATGACTGAGAAGGAGTTGGGTTTGGGCTGTAATGAAAACTGGAGCTCAAAGAAATGCCCAAGGCTGTGGTATTTAGGACATCCACCCAGACTGCGGAAACACTAAGACTCAATACATAGTGTCATCCCCCACCCCCCACCCCCCACCACCTAATCACAGTCAGTATATTATTTTTGATTCATTTCTTTCACATTCATCTGCTCCCACAATCAAAGCTCACCCAAGACTCCGGTGTCCAGTGCCAGCTAGAGTGTATTTACAAAACAATTTATTGCTGGAAAAATCAGATGGAAGAAAATAGACAAGCAGGCTGCCCGGCTGTCTGTACTGCAGAGCTATTTAGCTATCCTCAGAGCATTTGCATTCTGACAAAGACATGGCTAGAGCCAAACATGCATAGCTGTGGTAAGGGCATTCACATAAAAGGAAGCAAGTACAGAGATTTTGTGGACAAAGGAGCTCTTCCTGGCATGGCTACGGTCCATATTCACAGAACACTGCCTGTCCCACCTCATCGTCAGTCCAGCCCTGCTACTGAAAAAGAAACACACAGAGTGCATTTTCAGGAGAATGAACACTAATTACCATTGTCAAAAGGAGTAGAAGAAGCTGAATATACCCAAATTAACTAGGTCAATGTTGGCATGTTAGCCAAATGGCACGGCCTTTGAAAATCTATCTTGAGGAAGAAATCAGACACTTCCCCAAGTAAGATCCATGTGGGGTCACCATTAAGAGGGCAGCCTACCCTGAGTTAAGCTCTTGGGATCTAGAGAACACATTTGGATTGTCTCCAGATCTTTCTGGCGACAGATCTTTGGCCACGTTCTTCAGAACTCTGGGTAATATTCACCATGAAGTGGAGCTACAGCTAGTATCTGTGTGTTTATTTCTTTTCCCAATGCTGTGCTAAAATGCCCTGACAAGAGCAACTCCAGGGAAAAGGCCATCTATCTTGGCTCGCAGTTCCAGAGGACACTTCACCACCTCAGGAGCCATTCTGGTGCTTAGCATGCTTCTTCTATTGTTTCCGTCGAGCACCCTCCCCCACAGAGTGGTGCCACCTCAGTTCACACGGTAGACCTTCCCACTTCACTTGACCTAACCCAGATAATCCTTCATTGTCACCCCCAGAGGCTAACTCGACTCAGGTCACCTCTCACAGGCATGCCTAAAGTAGTGTGTCTCATTGGTGTTCCATATCCTGTCACTATGAATGGTCAGTGGTAACCATCACGACCTCACAACCTTTTTCTTCATTGATTAAACACTACAACTCAATTCGTAGTTATTGTGGCTATTGTTTTTTGGAGAGCTCATTCATTTATTCAGCACTTCCTTATATAATGTGTATATGTTACACATCCCTAAACGTATGTACATATATACATTCCTAAGTGCAACTTACTCAATCTGTATAATGTTATTCATAAGTATGTTTTCAGGGCTGACCATTTGGTACTGGATAACCAATTGGTTTGCTCTTCCCTGGGGAAGATTTCTTCCACTCTCGGCAATCCTTAGTTGCCTGAAAAGCAAAGAATCAGAATAGCCAAGTGTCTGACAGAACACGATGGGCTTCTCAAAAAATAATAGTTTACTTGTGGGTTCCCAAACAAGTGAAGGTTAAAATAATATATTGTAACATACAAAACCAAATGGGTTGCTGGCCACACCCTCATATTTTGTGTTTATTCAGTAGCTTACTTCCAAATTTAATCTTGCCATGAGGAGATGGGGTATCTGAGGATATGGTTTGCTTTGTATTTCCACATACAGCACCTGCCCATACAGATAAGGTTTGTTGGGGGAATTGGGTACAAACTCAGGCCTCATTTTAATGATTATTCCCAATGAGTACTCAACCCAGAACAGAACATATCCACGCCACTTTTTATAAGAAGAAATTTTAGTGCTTGGGGCAGCAAAAATAAGAAAACAACTTTGACCAGCAATGGCACACACATAACCCTAAACTCATCGGATCTCACTGCAGCTGTGCGCATTAAGGACAGACCCCAGTCCTTTCCGGAAATCTAATCCACTGCGGAGCTTAGGGAAGAAGGGCAGGGCTCTCAGTACCCGTCTGTGTCTTCATGTGACTGCACTGGAGTGTTCTTTCTGTGTCCCTGCATCTCTGCTTGGTTACAGCTGTGGTTCTTGATAATTCCTTTCGTTCATCGTTTTTGTTTTTGTTTTTTTTCCCCATAACCACACAGATTGTGTTACAGCCAGAGGAATCCCCACCCTCCCGGATTGAGCACCCTTGTGCTTTTGCCACCAAGGTGAAAAGCCAAGGTCATGACTCAGGGCCTGCAGAAGCCAAATGTCCTCTCTCCGCTCTGTATGGACAAATTCAATTCAATATTGCCCTATGTCAGTATTGCAAATGAATATTTTCACTTAGAAATAACTCAAGAAAGGGGAGAAGTGGGTGGGTGTAACATCAAAATGTACTTTAGGTTTGTATATACATTTAGGAGCCAGCCAAATTCATCTGAAGAGTGCCAGCATTTTATTTCATAGGCCAACATTTCTGTTTATTCAATAGGCTCGTTTGAATACTGCTCTAGCCTATGCTAGATTATGTTCTCTGATATGTCAGTCCTACTACAAGTCCCCGAGAAATATTTATAAGAGAGAAAAAATGGAGTAGGGGAAGAGAGGGAGAGAGAGAGAGAGAGAGAGAGAGAGAGAGAGAGGGAGAGAGAGAGAGAGAGAGAGAGAGAGAGAGAGAGAGAGAGAGAGAGAGAGAGAGAGAGATGGAGAGAGAAAGGAAGGGAAAAAGAGAAGGAGGGAAAGCGAGGGAGGAGAGAACCTTCTGGAATGAATGCAGAGACTCCTAAAGGAAACATCTGGGTTGGGGTTGAGGGAGAAATCACTACCAGGCAGCAAGGATAGGCAGGAAACTGAAAAAGGCAGAGCCAGTCTGGAGACCTGGCACACACAGCTAGCTATCACCAGAGGACAGAGTGCAGGCGTTGTTATTGTCCCATTGACTTACCAAATGTTTGCTGAGCCCTCGCTGAACAGGGGGATTTAGGGAAGCCAGGAGTTTAGGATAATGCAGAATTCAGGCAGGAATCTACAAAATGATCTTTGGAAGGAAATCACTTTCCACAAGGGAGAACAACGTGAGAGGATTATTTCCTTTGTTCCTGCTCATCTGCTGGAGAGACACAGAGAAGGGGGCAGGTGAAACAGATTCTAACGCTCCAGGGAGTGGCGATAATTGAATAAATCTGAGCCTAATTCTATTTGCATAGCTCTCACTGAAGCTACTTAGCATGGGTACCACATGGGCCCCAATCTCCTGGATAAGTTGTGGTAGACCTAGGAAGGTGTGGCCAGGGCCCTCCATCCCTGGCACAGAGGCATAAAACACTAAGAATTTCAGTCCGGACCCTGTTTTCACGAAGTAAACTGCAAAGTAACAAATACCAGAAGGTACCTGGGGCCAGATCACACACGAGTCGGATATATATGGTTTAGATTTTTGCTCATCCGTACAAGATAAAGAGCCCCTGAAGTGTCTTAACTTTTCTAGCAACTCTTCTCATTTTTCTCTAAAATAAATAAAAACTACTGACTTCAAACAATTAACTTTGCTGGGTGCACTTGGGGTCACATCACCCCCACGAACCCTCCTCACTTCTGAGGCCGTGTACACCACGTGGGTCTGAAGGCTTTCTTCTAGCCTCTGAGGCAGGACAACCAGGGTGTGCTTGTGTTGTCATTTCTACCGATCCTCCTCCTCTCTGGATGAGTCAAAATTATACATGGCCAATTAGAATGAAAAAGCTACGCTTGTGTGATGACTCACCCTGTCATACCTCAAGACTGAAGTAGCCTGGCTTTTCCTGACAGAACAGGTAGATGGCAGCCACTGACCAGCCTGTATGACCAGAATTGACCGAAGAATGACTTTCCTGTGCCCTAGCTCTCAGCTTTCCTCTGGAGCACAGATTCTGTGAGATCAGGTGAGGTGCTGTCGTACTGAATCTGCCTGGATCTAAAGTGTTTCCTGTGGACCTTCTAGTGTCTGATGGAACTGCTGATTATCTGTGCCACCCTCTGCCTACCATCTTAGTAGAAGATACTGGGAGATGTATAGCCTGCTCCACCACAGGCCCCTGACTGGCACTTCAGATCCCGGAGCCATGGTCTAAGCAGTGCTGTCCACGCTCTGAGGTGCCTATGTAGTGTGGCTATGCAGACATTGTTCATTCAGCAAAACTGACTAAGACAGACAGTGGCAGTCAACAAGGACTCGGTTTCTTCTCAACACTGAGAAAAGTTTCTCAAGACTCCAGATGACCCTTAAAGTTTAGCAACCCAGGAGAGAATTTTTATCAAAAGTCAGAGTGCCCAAACATTGCGGTTCAAATTGGAGGTGATAATTTACCACTGATTACCTGAGGTCAAGGTGTGAGTCTAACCAGTCTCTAAGGGAGACCAATGTAGTGCCCAAAACTAACCTGTAAGCCCCACCTGCCCAAGAACCAGGTAGCTTTCTGGAACGCTGGGAATTGAAGTTCTCCGGAAATAACAAAGCCTCATGGGAAGTCACAGCAACCAAAGGTTTGTCCTTGTAAGCTCCATGCAATATGTTGCTGCTCGAAGTCATTCCAGCTGTAAAAGTCTGAGGAATGGGCCTAACCAACGTCCATCTCTTGGTCAGTATTTAATATTTAGTGAGGCTTGCTTTAAATCTGTCCCAAATGCCTTTCTTCCATGCTTCTCTCATCTAGAGTCCCAATAGGATGTCCTCCCCTCTGTCCCAGTTTCCTGGTAAGTGAAGACTTTCATGGGACATGCCCCTTGGGCTAGTATGCAGATATAAGTGAGTATATACCATTTGACTCTTTCTGCTTCTGGGTTAACTCATTCATTATGATCATTTCTAGTTCAATCCGTTTGTCCACAAATTTCGGGAATTCCTTGTTTTTAATAGCTGAGTAGTATTCCATAGTGTCCTAGAAACCTACAAGAAGAACATTATGATAGGCAGATTTGGGCCCAGGGGTCCTGCTCAAACTATGGCACCAGCCAAGGACAATACGTGCAGTAAATTTCGAACCTCTACCCAGATCTAGCCAATGGACAGGACATTCTCCACAGTTGAGTGGAGAGTGGGGTCTGACTTTCACACAAACTCTGGTGCCCCATATTTGACCATGTCCCCTGGATGGAGAGGCCTGGTGGCACTCAGAGGAAGGACAGCAAGCTACCAAGAAGAGACTTGATACCCTATGAGCATATACATGGGGAGGAGATCCCCCTCAGTCACAGTCATAGGGGAGGGGAGTAGGGAAAATGGGAGGGATGGAGGAATAGGAGGATACAAGGGATGGGATAACCATTGAGATGTAATATGAATAATTAATAATATATATATATATATTTTTTTAATCTGGCTCAAATTTAAATGGTGGAATTGCCGTTTCTGTCAAACCTCAGGATGAACACTACATCTATCTAAAGATCAGTAACATGACTGAAATGAAGGGGTGGGTAATCAGGTAGTCTGAATAGGTCCTGTCCAGGCGACAGTATAAATACTCAAGCACAGCCTTTCCAGGGGCCACTTCCCAGCTAATTGCTTCTCTGGGTGAAGCGTTACAAAGCCCTTCCGGCTGAATCCAGCAGTCAGATTAGAAGACACATGCTTTGCGTGTCGAGTGGTCAGAAAATGATGCTAGGAAACTCCGTGCAGCTTTTTGTTTTGTTTTTCCAAGACAAGGTTTCTCTGTGTAGCCCTGGCTATCCTGGAACATGTTCTGACCTCGAACTCAGAGATCCACCTGCCTCTGCCCCGCCAAGTGCTAGGACTAAAGGTGTGCACCACCACACCCTGCTCTGCTCTACTCAGCTTTTTAGTAGAAGCATATATGACATAAAACCCAAAAAGCCAAGATGGAATCTCTATTTCCTGGTCATCAAGAGAATGAATGAATGAAGACTGAATTCCTTCTCAGCTCACTAGCAATTACCTAGGAACACTGGCATGGTGGCCAGCAGTGGCCCCGCCTTAAAGCTGAGTGGCATGTTGACATATCTTGTGTAACAGCATCTAGGGATGACTAGGTCAGGTCAGACTATTGCCATTGCCCGGCACCGATTATCGGTGTGACAATGAAGGTCAGTCCACTTGGGCACACCTTGCTGTAACCCTTTGCCTTAAATGAATGAGTCACGCATTTTCTGTGGTTCCTAGGCTTCTCCCGCCAGCGCATACCAAAGAAACAATACCATATCACCTAACGGTGGAAGGCCATGAGCCTTTAGCTTGTGACTTTGCATCATCCATTGGCCAAAGCGTAAAAGTTCATGGACCTCTCAAGGAAAGGAGAAAGACAGCAGTGAATTCCACTCAGCTCCTTTCACGAAAGGAACTTTGAGAAAGCCCTACAGTCACCCTTCCCCTCCCCATTACTGTAAGTAATGATGTATTTTCTTTTATGTTGCCCATCAGAAAAAAAAAACAAAAAAACAAAAAAACAAAAAAACCAAGATGACCTTTCTTCAAGAGAGGAATGGTAAGTGTCATACATTGTCATTTTGTTTTTAATTAAACATCTTGTAAGAAAGAGCAGGGAAGAGCCTCTTCACTCGGCTCTATCTCTGTATGAAGGCAGATGGCAAGGGAAATAGAAAGAACATTGCCCTATCCATAGTATCAGCTCCATTTCCCGCAGCAAAACGGCGCTCGTTGCCAGCGGGTGATGAGTCCTGGGAAAAAACAAAACAAAGCCTGAAGCAATCTTAACACAGTGATGCTTTGCAACATGAAGTTTCTAACGATATAAAGTGGCTTAGAAAGAGCTCCCTTGAACTGAACTTGCATAAGCGTACACACCAGGTTGCAATCAGCCCTGTGCATGTGGGGAACACTAAAATTTTACTGCGGCATTACGAAAGCAGACACCACGAGTGCACATCTATCTCTCAGATGATCGGATTGGTCCCAGTGGGCTTTCTAATTCCTTGATGGTGCTGACACTTACTGAAGAGTAATCGGCCTAAATCAGTGTCCCTGGGTCTTTAAGGGGGGGGGGGGGGGGGTCCTCGGACAAATCAGACATTTCCTTCTTGTCTGTTGTGGGCACATGAAGGGACCTGGACGCCACACTCTTGTTTTCCGGAGACACGAGAAGGGCTGGTGCTGTGTTTGCCTCCAGATACCTTTTACAATACACACCCATAGGGCCTTACAGGGAGGTACTATACCTCCATTCTGTTAATTCATTCTTTCTTCTATCTCTCCTAACTAAAACCATCAATGTGGAAGTACCAGGCAGTAGTTGGGTCTGTGACTTTAAAAGTTAATGTGATCCTTCCAGACTCATGTCATTCTTTCTTCCTGGAACACCCACCTGGTGTTTACCTGGAGGTTGTTCAACCAGTGGAAGCCAGCGTGAGCCCCTTCAGGAGGCAAATTTGACAGGTGCTCGCCAACCCACCCCCCTACCCTCCCACCTCCTCCCCTCACCTGACCTTAACCCCCCTGCCACCCCCCTCCCCCCCCTACTCCCAAATCCTCCCACTCCTCCTCCACCCCCTCATCTCCCCACCCCCCCTGACCCCCACCTCCCCACTTGCCCCCACTCCGCACCCCCTGACCCCAACCCTCACTATCCCCACTCCCCCCACCTCCCGAACTTCAAGGCTGCCCCCTCCACTGTCTTCTTCTCCAGCTGCTTGTTGATTATTTTCCTCACAGTTTGCAGTTGCTATGGTTTTAGTCATCAACAAAAGGCACACATCCCAATTTCTGTAGGAGGTCCCTAACTGTCTCCAAGATTCCTTTGTTATTGTGAAGGTTGCTGTTGACAAGCCCCGGACAGGACAGTCCCTTTGCACACCTGGAGGCCATCACAGGACCCTCTCCTCACAGGACCTCTTAGCCATGACAGAGGACATCTGGGAATCTCTGCTTATCTTCGCAACAATGATTAACTTGCTCCAAACAATTCAGATCCACGTCAGCAAGTCAGCATCGTGTACCCTGAAAACAACCGGACAAGCTGATCTGTTGTGACAAACATTTAACTGAAGTGCTGCCAGGTTGATTTGCAAAGCTGTACACACTGTTATTTCCTGGTTCCTTCCGGGTACGGTTGGTAATATGAACTCTTTAAGTGGGTAGTTCAGACTGTTGCAATATAATACTAAATACGATTTTAAACGGCTCATAATATGTTGTTTCAAGAGCAAATTACAGGCGTTGTAAACATAATATTTTAAAATTATGAATTATGTCAGAAAAATGTGTCAATGGCTATATGACTGGGGTATCTACATTTTGTTGTGTTTCTTGCTTCTCAAATTTTCTGCAGTAATTGTATATTATTTGATAGTCAGATATTTTAAAGATTTTTAAAAATTATGTTATATGTGTATGTCTCTCTGTATATATATATATATACATGATTATATATATATATATATATATATATATATATATATATATATATACACACATATATAATGTATGTATATATTTGTGTGAAGGTACCCATGGACCAGAGACATCTGGTCACCCTGGAGTTGGACTCCAACTACTGGCGGTTGTGCACTATGTAGCATGGATGCTGGATGGAGCTCAGGTCCTCTGCAAGAGCAGTGCATGCTCTTAACTGATGAGCCATCTCTCCAGCCCCAAGCCAAAAAAACTTAAACAAGTATTATTAATAATATTATGACAGCAATAAGTGGGTGGTTCCATGCTAAGAACTGCTGTGTATTCTAGTCTTGTTTGACAGAGATAATAATGTTGAGCAAGCCTCCCTCACACTGTGGGCTTTAGTCACCACGAAGTGAGAGGCTAAACTAAAACCCCAGAGGCACTTTCTCGTGCTACAGTCTTGAGAGTCACAACCTGGAAAAAAAAAAAAGACTTTGAAGAATGTGGGGTCATGTCCACACATTTGCCGTATGACCATCTGCAGCTTGGCTTTCTTTCGTTAGTAAAATGGAGGATTCACAGCACACATTTCACCAGCGTCTGCCTTCCAGCTCTCACACTCTGTGGTTCCAGGTGTCTGACTACAGCTTCAGAAACAGCTGGGAACTGCCCATGGCTTCAAGTGTCTGGTCTGTTAGAGGTTCAGTTTATTCTGGTGAAAACCAGAGATCAGCAGAAGATATGGAGGCCAAGGAAACTGGGACATTCAAGAGTTCATGTCTGAAAACCCTGTTTCTAAACCATCTTTAAGCAGAGCAAAGACAGACACAACAAGTACATGTGCAACCTGGAAAGCTGCCTGTCTTCCTGATGATTACAGAATTCTTTAGCTATGAACTCTAAGTTCAACTCTAAGTTCTAACACACATGCACATACATATACATGCACGCATGCATGCATACATACATACATAATACATACATACACAGAAACTTAAGAGCCTAAAGTTTCTTTCCTTTTCTACCTCAGTTATTCTTAATTGAAAAAAAGAGGGATGTGGGCCTGGAGAGAGGGCTCAGTGCTTAAAAGCACTGGCTGCTCTCCCAAATGACCAGGGTTCAACTCCTGGCACCCACATGGCAGCTCACAATTGTCTGTAACTTCATTCAGTTCCAGAGTTTCTGATTCCACATACATACATACATACATTTCAGCAAAACAGCAATGAACATAAATTTTTTTTTTAAATAAATTTTACAAATGCAGCCATTGTTGTCAGATTGTTGCTTCATTCATTATGACAGCCAGGAGCAGGGAGAAGCCCTGGCAGGACACAGGGACCTGGGGAAAGGTGGTCTGTCTGTCTAAGCTACTGGATAGCACAGCATTTGTAGCCTCTGCAGACCTACAGGCATGCCAGGACAGCCCAGTAGCACACTACAGGATGGCATTTTAGTTAACCACGGAGCACATCTAAAGTGGCTCAGGAGATGAGATGGCCCAGTGACATCATAGTCCTTTCTGTAAGTCCATCTCTCAGAACTTACCCCATCATTAACCAATGAATGGCCGTGTCTGTTACTACTATTTCCCTCTCTGGGCTTGCTCCCTGGTTTGAGAGGTAAACTGTTTGGGGCAAGAAGACTTTTAAAGTTCTCTTCAAGTTCTACATGTCTATCATGGTTTGGAGCAGTTAATTTCAACAAGCTCTCGCCAGTGGGCCTGGATCAGATCTCTGGCTAGGCTTAAGTTCTTTAAGGCTTGAAACAAACAGGAGCAAAATCCGTAAGCACAATTCCAAATACCAACCCGTTTCTTTTCCTGACACATTCAAATGCTTTGCATCAGTGGTGGGTAGTGGTCATCCTCCATCCTCAGGGAATAGCTGTGGGGTCAGTGACACGAGGAGACACTGCCAGCAGGGACAAGAAACCTGCAGAAGGGGGGCTGGAGAGATGGCTCAGTCGGTAAGAGCACCGCCTGCCCTTCCAAAGGTCCTGAGTTCAATTCTCAGCAACCACATGGTGGCTCACAACCATCTGTAATGAGATCTGATATCCTCTGCTGGCCTGAAGGTGTACTTACAGACAGAACATTGTATACATAATAATAAATAAATAAATATTAAAAAAAAAAAGAAACTTACAGAAGGACTCACCACACTGTCAGTCAAAGCAAACAACAGATAGGCCAACTAACCTAGGTGAGATGTGTTGTTCTCTTTCCTCTCCGTGTGCAGGGTAAGATCTGGGGTGAAGTCATAGAGACCCATCAGAAACTGCCTCCTGATTAGATGGACTTGAGAAAGCATCAAAAGACCATGTGGGCACCAGAGTGTGCATTTATTTCTTGGACCACTTATTGGTTCTTAAAATGGTAATACGTTTAATTTAATGTAGTTCATGGGGAATATTAATAGGGTTCCTTGGGACCTTGATTTTTCAACTCCATGCAAACCAAAGGAAATTAAGAGACTGTATGCCCGTTAAGAGCTTGTGAAGAAAATTTAGTCATTATTTTTATTTAGGCAACAAACTCTTTATTGTTTCTTTGCCTGTCTGTCTGAGGCAGGGCTTCACTCTGTAGAAAACGCTGGCCTTGGACTCTGGATCCTCCTGCCTCAGGCTCCTGAGTGCTAAGATCACAGGCTCACACCTGGCTCTTAGTTCTTTTTCTTTTTCTTTTTCTTTTTTTTTTTTTTTAGATTTATTTATTATTATGTATACAGTGCTCTGCCTCCATGTTCACCTGCAGGCCAGAAGAGGGCATCAGAACTCATTATAGATGGTTGTAAGCCACCATGTGGTTGCTGAGAATTGAACTCAGGGCCTCTGGAAGAGCAGACGGTGCTCTTAACCTCTGAGTCATCTCTCCAGCCTCAGTTCTTTTTCTTAAAACAGCTTCCCAGAATTGGATAGAACTGCGAGCTCTCCAACTGTTGTGTGGCTCTCTTCTCTCATTCTCTCCTGTGGTGACACACTCCTGGGCCAAGAAGCTCACAGCCACCATCATGGAAACACAACATTCCTCTAGTCTCTTTGCTCCCATATGAACAGTACTTTGGCCACAGAGCTGCAGGCACCGATTTCTAGGGCCACATCACACACAGTATGGAGTGCTCGGATGACATGAGACAGTCAAGATGTTCTCTGTGGAAATAAGGTTTGCACTAACCAAGAACAATACAATAGTAAACATCGAACCCCTACTCTGATCTACTCAATGGACAGGATATTCTCCACAGTTATGTGAAGAGTGGGGACTGATTCAGACATAAACTCTGGTACCTCATATTTGACCACCTCCCCTTTCGGGGGAGGTCTGGTGGCACTCAAAGAAAGAATAAGCAGGCTACCAAGATGAGACTTGATAGCCCATGACCATATAGTGAAGGAGGAGGTCCCCCTGGGTCATAGACCTAGGGAAGGAGAATAGGGTAAAAGTGGGAGGGAGGAAGGAATGGGAGGATACAAATGATGGATAACAATTGAGTTGTAATCTGAATAAATTAATAAAATTTAAAAAAAGATTTCTTCTACAAAAAAACAAAAACAAAAACACAGAGGGTCTGTACCTAGCAATTGTCTTCTTGATGTGTTCCAACATGGTAGGTGGCATTTTATGGAGAGGTCATATAAGAAATCAAGAGAGAAGCAACATTGCTTTTTGTTTTAGATTTGCTGTTTTTTTTTTTAAATATATATGTGAGTGTACATATGTGTGTGAGTGCATGTGTGTGTGTATACCACACATGTGAATGTCCTATAAGGTACAGAGGAGGGTGCCACATCCTATGGAATTAAAGACAAGGCTGATTATGAGCCCACTCCCTTGTGGGTGCTGGGGACTGAACCCAGGTCTTTCGCAAAAGCAGGAAACACTCTTAATGGCTGAGCCATCTCTCCAGCCCTCAATCTTGCTTTTATAGTCTCACCTTTTTTGTCATGTCTTTGTTTTGTCTTTCTTTTCCTTTTGAGACATCTTATTATAGAACACTGGCTTTTACCAGAATTTTCTATGTTAGATCAGTCTAGTCTCAGCCTCACAAAAATTGAATTTATTCCCATATGCTACAGTGGATTTAAGTACATGTCTTAGTTTAGAATTTGCTGCTGTGAAGAGAACACCCTATGTAGCGGGTATAAACATGTTTTTGTTTTGATCCCAAGTGTAGGATGTGAAACAAACTTGTGTGAGGGTGTGTGGTGCTTGTCTGATGGAAACAGACTTGTGTGAGGACATGTGATGTTTGTCCACCAGAAGAGGAACTTGCTCTTGCGGAGGCATGGTCTTTGCCAACTGATATCTAGTACAGACCAGATAAGTGGGTTGGAAGAGAGGTATAAGCATTAAAGAACCCCAAAATAAAGTAGGTTTGAAAAAGTTCAAAGCCTACAACCGTGACCATGGTAACTCTTCTAAAGGAAAGCATTTGGATTGGGCCTGGCTTACAGTTTCAGAGGTTTAGTCCGTTCTCATTATGGCAGGAAACACGGCAGGGCCCAGGCAGACATGGGTGTTCGAAAAGGAGCTGAGCCGGGTGGTGGTGGTGCACACCTTTAATCCCAGCACTCACAAGGCAGAGGCAAGTGGATCCCTGTGAGTTCGAGACCAGCCTGGTCTACAAAGTGAGTCCAGGACAGCCAGAGCTACACAGAGAAACCCTGCCTCGAAAAACAAAAAAAAAAAAAAAAAAAAAAAAAAAAAAGGAAAAAAGAAAAGGAGCTGAGAGCCCTTGGTCCACAGGCAGCAGAAGAAGACTGTGTGTCACACAGGGTGTAGCTTGAGCAGAGGAGACCTTAAAGCCCACCCCTAAGTGGCACATACCTCCTAATATAATGCCCCTCCCAATGGGCCAAGCATTCAAACACCTGAGTCTACAGGGGGGCCATACCTATTCAAACCACCACAGTATATATGTACTTCCCCTTGCACGTGTGCACACACACACACAATGCCTGAGACATTACTGGCACTGGCCTACTGTGGTGATGGGGAGGGGATGAGGAAATGACAGACAACTCCTACAGAAAAGCTGTCACCCCAGCAGCAGGCCCTGGAGACTCAGCACACAGAGGAGGCAGGTTACCTAATCACCGTTGGCGGTCTCTGTAGGAGAGCAGTCTCTGATTGCAGCTCTCCAGCAGCAGCAGGAGGAGGAGGAGGCCGTGTTTGAAAGTTTCTGCAATGCCAGGCTCAGCTAATGGCCAATTGTTCTTATCTGTTGGTACTCAGACCATGGGGATGCTTGGCCATCCTTGTGGGTCTGAGGCGCTGGGGCTCTTGACATGGCCGGCCTAGCTCATGTCCATGCTACCTACTCACTCGGGATTTTATCTGCTCAGTACATCAACTCGGTATGGACTGCCTCATTAAACCTGCTCAGCAGTCTGATGAGACCATTACTCTTGTCTACACTGGGCAACGATGGTAGAAGAAGCAAATTCCCCAAATTGTCCCACAGGCCGGCTGCCCCAGCTCAATGCTGTAGCCCAACAAAACGGATTCTAGAAATATTTTTGTTTCACCTTTGTAAAAACTTCTTTCGCTGTTCCCTAACATTGAAAATTTATTATAAAAATAAACGGAGTCCCTAATGATCTAATTCAACGATCTAGAGGTCTTTTATGTCTAATCTCTCTTGACAGACATGTTCTTTGATTTCCCCAGTATAACAGAAATGAAGCCAGTAGAGGGATAAAGGAAAAACGTACAGCTTCGCTCTCGTAGTTGTCACTCAATTTTACCTGCTCCGTTCTGAGGCTTTCCAGAAACACCGTTCTCCTCCCCCGTCTGCGTTGTCATCCTTGTTGTTTGCCGTTGCTCCACCTTGCCTGGTTGGTAACTTCGTAAGATGGGCGTTTTCACATTTGATCTGACCACCAATGAACACTGAGAGTTGGGAGCCGTCCCTTAGCATATGACCGTGACTCTGTGACTCTGTGACTCTGCTGTGTATTTTGAGGGGACCTCTAGATGCTGCTGCAAACAAGCCCCTGGAACTCCTCAGCTGGTAGATCTAGAAGTATCACCAGAATGCAGCCTAAAGCCAGCCTCTGCAGCCGAGGCCCCACTTCCCCACCTCAGCCTCCTTGTTTTCCTCCTGTTGTCCCTACCTGTCTTCCCAGCCTGCAGCTGGGCCTTCCATCCTAGGAGGCAATGGTGGGCTCTGGACACACCTTTGAAATTGGATGAAACCCAAGCACCAGGTTCATACAGCACTCAGCTCTATCTCCAAGGCTTTCACAAATGATTTCAGGGAGGAAAACGTCTCTTTCTTGTGACTGAAGAGGGCATTCTGTTTTTAACATCGGTGCTCATTCACCAAAGAAAGCAAATTAGAGGCCTATTCGGGTTATAAACTGCCATTCACTTTTAAAAAAAAAATTCTCTAGAATCAAGAGTCATTGTAAAAAAACAACACCAACTGCAAGCCTTAGAACTACAATTTGAGGGCAGACTATGAGGAACAGCCTATTTGTGTATCTCTGCATAATTTGAACTCAATAAGTTGACAATTCCCAGCACTTAGGAGGTAGAGGCAGGTGAACTCTGTGAGTTCAAGGAAATCTTGGTCTACACATCGAGTCTATGATAGACAGAGCCATTACACAGAGAAACCCTGTCTCAAAAAACCAAAACAAAAAACAAAAAACAACCCCCCAAATTTAGACCTACAAAGCAACATTTCCTATGGCGCATAGAAAAGGAATAACTTGATAAATATCAGTAGGACTGAAATTATGTATTTATTTTCTTTTACAAATATAAAAGTAAAACAGCCACTCACTTAAGAAAGGGATTTGTTTTCTCTTTTCCAATCTCTAATTCAAATTTCAAAATGATCTAAGGACTCAGAGTTGACTTTTATCATTTTAATAAAAAAACAAATTCAATTAAACTTTTAGAAATGCAATAATGTTGATTGTTATTGTGTATCTGGTGAGGTCTGAGAGGCAGATAGTGCTCTGGAGATTTCTCAATGAAAGATCCTCATTGTTGAAGGGTAAGCTCTGGGTGGCCTACTGTGAGTCTATGGTCTTAAAGGAGACTAATTCTGAAGGCTTCCATTGCCCAGGGGATTCTACAGATCGATGGCTTAAGCCTCTGTTTTCCAAAAGCAAACCTTAAAGCGACATTCTGCTAGAAAGTTTAGTAAAATTAATGAAAAGTTTGAGTTATTAGCAAAAAGAGCTGGTCAACCTCATCATAAAGGCGATGAGTCTTCAGCCTAGGAAAGAATGCTATGATTGTCTCTCTTAGTCCATTGGTTTCTTTCCCTTCGGCCTCCCCTCCCCACTGCCCCCTTCAGGCTGTTTGTGGTATAGGAAGACATCAATAAAGTTTTATTGGTATTGCTTTTTTCCAAAAAGCTGGCTTTGCTTCAGTAAGTTTCTGAAGAAATGTAAGCAACAAAGAATATGCTAATGAACTTAAATTATGGTTTGTCTCTAGGGGCGGGCAGTGCTTCTAAATAATGACTGCGTGTGTGTTAAAATTTATGCTACCGAGTGTTTGGTGAGGATCCATACATTGGACTGAGTAGAAACCCTGAAATATAAAATAATGGCTCTATGTGACCCTCTCCCTCTAGTTGGGAAGACCACAGTCTGAGTTCAAAGAGTCTTTATTCTAGGATGCCTGGCAAAGGCTTCAGGAGGAAACACGGGGGGCAAAAGTGAGCTTTGAGGACTGGAAAGCATGGAGTTGGTAGAAAGACAAGAGAGACCGGGAGATGAGGAATGCGGTGCTAGGCAGATGCCAACTGAGAACCATTGCCGGACAGTTTCAATCTGCTAGCAATGACACGGAGGCCTTTTATTAATATATGAAAACTTAGGCTTGCTCCCAACTAGCTTACATAACATAACGTAACCCATTTATACGAATCTACGTCCTGCCACATACCTCTCCTCAGGACAGCGCCTTCCTCCAGCTCGGCCAAGAGAATCCCTGCCTCAGATTGTTTCCCAGAGTTCCTATCTCTGCCCGGAAGTCCCGCCTATCCTCTCCAACCTAGCTATTGGCCGTTCAGCGCTTTATTAAAGAAATCAGAAGGTGCTTTTGGCAGGTTTACAAAAAGGTTAATCCAACAAAGAGCATACTTTTAACAGCGTGCTTAAAACAGCAATGCGCAGTTCACTGCCCAGGCCACTCACACCTCAGCCTGTCTTGCAGGTCTAACCTTGTGCCAATCACAGGGCCCTTCCGTGCCTCAGCCTTCCCTTTTCGTTGTGAGGAATGAGTAATTTCACAGAAGTGTAAACACTTCAAAGAATTATGCACACGAAGACTGTTCCAGAAGCAGTATGATGCTGAAAGGGGGCTGCCTGTCAGAAATACAGTTTCTATGTAGTTCGCTCATTTCTGTACACAGTCTTGATTGGGCACCTGCTGTGTCTGCGAAGCCCCCGGGGATAGAACCGTGCCTGTTTATGAGATTCTCTGAGAAGGTTCTGGAAGGAATTCCTTCAACGCATGCACTGATGGTCTGGTGTACTTCAGGGAGAGAGCACTAATAGGCTAGTTGGTGTCAGTAAGTAAAAGCTGTCAAATACGGGGGACAGATAGGTTCAGTGTCTTACATCAAAGAAATTTCCATACGTCTGTGGGGAACGGTCATTCTAAGATCCCCGAGCTCATAGTAAGAGCTGCCCCATTCTGGCTATAAACTACCTTTTCCAGTAAGACTACTGGTAAGATCAGATAAAGGCCAGCTGCCCGCGAGGCCACCCTGTTGTAGGAACAGCAGTCCTGGGAGCTGTTTGCTTGACTCACCAGACTCTTTACAACAGTTTTCTGGAACTTTCCCCCCTTCTGTTGTTAGAGCAGCTGTAAAAGTAGACAACTGCTGGAGCCTTTTACAGTTGGGTATCCATATCAACCTCGCTTACGCAAATACACCTGCCCCAGTAACCACCCATAAAAGCTCTGTGATGATTTTCAATAAACGAGACTTGATCAGAAACTTGTCTCCATTTCTTGCGCCCCTTCGTGTCTCCCTTCCCCTCCGTTTCTAGCGTCTCCCGTTGGCTGTCCTGCGCGTCCGGACACTCGTCTCCTTCCTGGGAGGAGGGCCATGTTGCTCAGTTTGCACTCATGCATAGGTGTAGAACCTCAGCTCCAGGCAGGGCTCATATCATGTTCAAGGTCACCCGGCAGATGAGCGGCAGAGTTCCGGCTCACACCTGAGACTTAGATCATGACTCCAAACTTGTTTCAGTCTTTTTTTAAAAATTAATATTGCAACCAAATAAGCAGAGCTTTCCTAACTTTTGAAACATAAACATAACCACATACAAGTCACACATACACTGCTTCCACAGAATAACTGGTATTATTAAACAGTAGTAAGTGCAGACGCGCAGTTGGTCAGTAGCTGCTGTACCTGGGGAGCCCCTGATGTTCAGGCTGCTATGGAGCTGGAATTTGGGGAGACTGTTTCAGGAGGCCACTCTCACTGGGACTCCACGGGCCAGTGCGTGGCTCTGGGGCTTCTCACCCTCCAGATCTGTGAGAAATGAGTTTCTGTTGTTTGCATCACCAAGTTTAGGACATTTTATTATTGTCAGCCCAAGCTAAGACAAAGATTTCGTGCTGTCTAGAGTCAGCCACCTGAGACAGACTCACGTAAAGCGGTGGATCTCAACCTTCCTAACGCTGAGACCCTATAATACAGTTCCTCATGCTGTGCTGATCCCCAAGCATGAAAATGTCTCACTGCTACTTGGTAACTGTAATTTTGTTATTGTTATGAATTATAATGTCTCCCTGTGAAGACAGTAATCATTGGGATCAACCCCCCCACCCCCCAACCCCCACCCCGACCCCCAACCCCCACCCCCACCCCGACCCCGTATGACCTCATTTTACCAAGATTATTTCCTTACTCCAGATACAGCCACAGTGAGGGAAAGAACTTCAAGATATGCGTGGGGATACAAGTTAGGTGCGTAGAAATGACAACAACACCTGTTCGTCATCGCTGTTGTCCTCGTTTTGTTGTTGTTGTTGGTGGTGGTGGTGGTGTGGTGTGTGTGTGTGTGTGTGTGTGTGTGTGTGTGTGTGTGTGTGTGTGTGTGTTAAATGTGGGCCTTTGGCAGTGACCCCCAGACAGACACTTAAAGAGGCTAAATGCTGCAGGTTGATTCTGCTGATGGATTTGTCCCGATCTTAGTGAAAGCCACTTCAAAAACTATCTGAGACCCACTGGAGATGCACCGGAAATGCGGCATCCTTCACATTGAAAGCTGCACTTTAGTAAGAAAGCAATTCAAAATCGACAGGTGATTTTCTGCTGACAGGAACCTCCCTGAGCCTCCAGGCTTCCCTGTCTTGTTTTATGAAAGGTTCTTTAATTTAAAAAAAAAAAAAAAAAAAAAAAATTCTGCCTACTGTTTCAAGCCCTGTTTTCTCTTTTCTTTCTTCAGAAAGCACACGATTCCTCAAGGTCTAACTGTTCCTCTTTGATGATCTCTTCTTAATTATAAAAATTGAGCACAACAGAGAGTCACATGATACAATTCCTCAATAAGCCAGAGAGATTTCCATGTGGGTTCTGCTGAAGTTGCACACTATTCTCACACTGCAAGTTGGGTCTCGAGTGCTACAAAACAAAGCCATAAGTAACAAGTTACATTTCTCAAGGATGGCAAGGCAGAATTACATCTGGAGAACAAATCAATTCATATAGTTTTTCTTTTTTAAAGATTTATTTATTATGTATACAGTGTTCTGTCTGCATGTATGCCTGCATGCCAGAAGAAGGCACAAGGCCTCATTATAGATGGTTGTGAGTCACCCTGTGGTTGCTGGGAATTGAATTCAAGACCTCTGGAAGAACTGCCAGTGCTCTTAACCTCTAAGCCATCTCTCCAGCCCCCAGTTCATATACTTTTAAGGTAAGTCTCAGGGTTTACGGCTGGCTTGCCAAGGCAAAGTAACTCATGGTATCTCTGTTCACACTGTCCAGTGCGAGAAGTCTTCTAGAGTAGGGGTAAGGCTACAAGCTGTGTGCAGCCACATGACAAGGAAGCCACATCTAGTGCTCATTCTGACATAAGAGTTCACAGCATTCTTGAGAAATTATAATTTGGAGCAGGAGGTTGTGGGTGGAAGGAGGCCTTTCTCTTTTGGTGCCTACTTTCCTGAGAAATGCAAAAGTTGTCCCGGTGCACTACTGGGCACTACTTGTCCATCGCAGACAAAGGTAGGATCAAGACTCAGAAAATATTTATGGATAATATGCATTTTTCCTACTTCTCAATGTGTTACTATTATGCTGATGATGATACAGTTCCTTTAACCATTCCTTAAGCCCCCAGTCTGATGCGCCAAGGCACTATCATCTCCTAGGACACAGTCTGCTTCCCAAGTGGTGTATGTGCGCAGCATCAAGAAGGGCAGCTCCTCTCCAGTGCTCAGACACATGCCCTTAAGAGGCTGGGGGACTGCAATACAGCTTCAGCGCTCAGAGATCTCCAATGTTGCTTATGCCACTGATTTCATGACAGGCTATAGGCAGTAACATCACTAAATATCTCATAACTTTTAATAACCTAAGCCTAAAGATAGGATGTCAGTTAGATGAACAGACTCTTTAAGCAATAAAATAGATAATCATGAGTCAGCATAGGATGATGTGAGGAGTTTTTGGGAGGGAGTTAGAGTTGGAACACATTGAAAGTGGCAGATTGGAGATTTATATGGCTTCCCACGTTAGTTGTTTTTATTGTTTGATTTTTGAGTCAAGGTCTCACTAGGTAGCCTGGGCTGTCCTGGAATTTACTATGTAGAACAAGCTAGTCTTGAACTCAGAGATCCACCTGGCTCTGCCTCCTGAGTACTGGGACTAAAGGTATGTCCAAGCAAGCCCAGCTGCCCTCCTATTTTATGTGACTCCAATTTGTATGACTGAGCATTTCTGGTTCTGGAGAGTCTCTACACCTTCTTCCAAAACCTTGACTTAAGCACAGGCTTCGCTCCAAGAGCGGCGAGCACGGGAGCTGGTGGAAGTGCTCTCTGTCTTAACACCTGGTATTGTACCAGGGGACAGCAGCTCATATCACATCTGAACTTCAAAGCAAGATGTGCCATCCATCCTAGTCCTCTCTGTCCATCCCTGTCATCCATCCCTGTCCAATGGATGCCGTGCAAAACATAATCTTCACAACTTGATTTTAAAAGTGAGCGTTTTCTGTGTTTGAGGCTCTTTCAGTTACTTAAAAGCTCTAGGGCGTGCAATCTACTTACAGTTTCACACTAGCTCCCATACACGTGCATAACAGGAGACTCCTCCACCTCATCCCTCTAAGGCAGATTAAAGTCCTGGAAGTGAGGACCATCCACATAATGTGATGCTGATGACAATGTCCCTCAGTGGTGGGTGCCAGTCATTATTTAGATAAGTAAATAACCCATAGGTCGGAAGCACTTTGTTTCTAGTTCTTTGCAAGATCTAGAAAGAATACTAACCTAGATGTCAACAGGTTTTCTTCTAAGCATCTGATGCCTCATATGGGAATAATAGGAAATAAGGGTAGATTATTGAATCTACTTTTAAACCAAAGAACATAAGCCAATAATCTAAATGGTTATAGATTTATATATTGATACAGAAATAAGGTTATTTTTGCTTACATTAGTATACATTTTTATATATTGATATAAAATTAAGGTTATTTTTGGTACATTGGTATAGACTACTGTATCTTGATACAAATGTAAAGTTATTTTTGATACACATATGTATATATGTTTCAACTATACAACTCATTTATAAATAAATGGATTACTTCTAGTCCTTTTAAAAGCTGCTATTATAAACTATTTAGAATACTTAGGTAATGCAGATTAATAGTTAGTCAAACTCATGGTCATGTCAGATACTAGTTTAGTTTATCACAGAAATACACATCCTAAGCTGAACAGATAGTAAATAGAAATAAGCAACATTTGCCTATTCAGATTAAAGATAGATAAATGATAGTCTTCAAAAACCTCAGAGACCTATAGAATATGGTATTTAAAGATTTTTTTTTCACTAACTTAAGGCTTTTTTTACGTTGAGATATGTCAGCTCCTGGCAGCACCTCCTTCAACTTGAAAGAAGATGATGAGCACTGAAGAATCTCCTTTAGCAGTTTGCTTCAAAAGTGACAAGCTGCCACTGTTCCCTCTGCACACAGAAAGCAATGGCCCTGTTCCCTCTGCACACAGAAAGCAATGGCCCTGTTCCCTCTGCACACAGACTGCAATGGCCCTGTTCCCTCTGCACACAGAAAGCAATGGCCCTGTTCCCTCTGCACACAGAAAGCAACGGCCCTATTCCCTCTGCACACAGAAAGCAATGGCCCTGTTCCCTCTGCACACAGAAAGCAACGGCCCTGTTCCCTCTGCACACAGAAAGCAACGGCCCTGTTCCCTCTGCACACAGAAAGCAACGGCCCTGTTCCCTCTGCACACAGAAAGCAACGGCCCTGTTCCCTCTGCACACAGAAAGCAACGGCCCTGTTCCCTCTGCACACAGAAAGCAACGGCCCTGTTCCCTCTGCACACAGAAAGCAACGGCCCTGTTCCCTCTGCACACAGAAAGCAACGGCCCTGTTCCCTCTGCACACAGAAAGCAACGGCCCTGTTCCCTCTGCACACAGAAAGCAATGGCCCTGTTCCCTCTGCACACAGATGCCGTTCAAAATGGGCCAAAATTGAATGCAGGCAAACTCGACTGCCAAGCTCTGTCAAGACAGGGTAAGGAAGTCCTTCACAATTCCTGCTTCACAAATATCTGTCAGATATTCTGGGCCAGAAGTGTTGGCTCTGGTTCCTTAACAATTAAACTTTACTATGAATTTATTAAACAAGGGTATCTTCCTTACAACCGACTATCCTAAATAGGAGGGAAAAAGATTAATTAGAACAAGAATGAAACCTTCTGGGTATCAGTTTCACAGGGCAAATCCCTCGGTGTAACTCTCCGGATTTCTCCTGTACCCGAAAGAAGAAGTCCGCACACTCCGCACCTCTTCTCCTCCCAGCACAGTGGTCAGGAACCTCTGATCTCTCTCCCTCTGATTTCCCTAGGTCCTTTTCCTCCTAATCAATGGTCCGTTTTGTAATGCCCTGGGCAGAGTTGCAGGAGCCTGTCTTTTGTCTTGGGCTGAAACTTCCTCTCTCTGAGTCAATCTAAGATCTTTATCTCAGTGGGGTCAAGCCATCCAAGACTACCTTCACCTTGGGCCCAGCCTAACAAGGTCATATTCCTTCCACACAGAAGGCTGATGATCCTCCATTGTAGAGAAAGTCTGGGGACTGGCCAGGCAGCCTGCCTGTCTGTCATTTCTGTATTTTGGAAGTTGCTTGCCTGCATTTCCTACTTAGTAGGTAATATTATTTCCTTCTCAAGTCTCTGATGGGGTTGAAGACTAGATAGTTATAGTCTTACAATTAAGCTTAGTTGCTTAAGATTTAAGCAAATGTGGTAATGCTACTTAGGGTAGAAATTGTTTGGTACTGAACTTTAAACACATCAAGATAGGATAGATGACAGGCTATTTTTCCAGTGTTTCCAAACGCATATGGACTGGAAATTGTGAATATAATTCTTACTGGATTGTATTCTAATTGTTATTATTGCATGCAGTTTATTACTATAAGAGAAAGAACCTTTCACTGGACTAAAAGGGAGACATGTAGAAGGAATCTCGTCTGTATGGAAGCATCAGTTGTCGATGAAAAGCTAATGGCCTATAGCTGAGGCAAAAAATAGAAGATGGGACATCTAGTAGTCAGAAAGGATTCTTGGGATACAGCTAGGCATGGGAGAGTCACCCTGAGAAGATGTGAGGACAGATGCATGGTACCCAAGCAGAGGTAACCAGACATACAGCAGAATGTAGATTAGAAAAGTGGGTTATATTAAGTTATGAGCTAATAAGGGAATGTGCCTAGCTACGTGGCCAAGTTATTCATTTCCTAGTATATTATGAGTCAATCCTTATTCTGGGAGCTTTAGGGACCCAGAAAAAAAAAAAAAATCACAGCAGCAGCTTTATGTAAACCTTAGGCAAGAGCACTGATACTTGTTACTGATACATTGCACTCTTTTCCTCTTGATTTTTAGAAACTTGGAGGCTTGGACACCAGTTTAATATGTCCTCCACTGACTCTGGAACTGCGAGGCATAATAAAAGAGGGTGGTTCATGTACAATGCTTGATCAGCCCATCCCACTAGACAGACTGGTAGTCAAAAGCATTGATCCCCTCCGCATGTCAGATATGTGTGGGTTCCCATCATCCAACAATGTTGTTTGCCACTAACGTCATATTGATTTGGGGGCGGGGGGAGGCGGGGGTAGCACGGCATGAATTCCTGACTATGGGAAGAGAAGGAAGCAAAATTCTATCAATTTCCACTCCCATAGCCAAGCCTAGAACATCAGTCAGTTGCAGTGAACCAGTCCAGGCACAGCAGAGCAACCTTGAACAGCAAATGATAGCAAGGACATTTCATTATGGTCTAACTGAGCAGTATGCTCAAGTGTCGTCCATACACTAATTCCTGATGGGATGTAACCTCTCTACCCCAAAGTAGAAAGATTCCACAAGTGGAAATTCATGCCCTGTGTCAAACTTCCAATAAGACAGATGGAAAGGTGACACTAAGAGGTATAAGACCTCTTTGGTTTGCTTTTTCTGAAAGTAACAGTGGGTTAAGTAGGCTTGTCAGCTTTCCAGACTTGTGGTGGGGCAGGACATCATGGATAGAGCACATGGCAAAAAAAAAAAAAAAAAAAAAATCACCTCATGGGAAGAAGAGAGAATCAATGAATGAAAATTAACTAATCAGGGTCCCCCAATCCCAGCCAGGTAAACCTCATTCTAAAAACCTCCCACCAAGCCCCACCTTTCAGAGGTTCAACTACTCCCCTTCCCTTGTACTGCCATTCCAGGAATCAAGTATTTGACATGTGGACAGTGGGGGGCAGCCATCATCCAAATTCAGTACAGGACAAAGTCTGCATAAGCCAGACTTGGGAGCAGAATTGGAAAGGGTGTCCTCTGGTGTGCACCCACTTGGGAAAACTGTGTCCCTCCTCAAGGGGACCAGGATGTATAGAACTTCAGGTGATTGTCACTACGACAGCTATCATGAATGGTTCCGAGTCCTGCATGCAGGACAAGGCAGTGACCTCCAGTAGGAAGCTTCCTGGCTGACAGACATATTCAGTCACAGCCCTGCCAGGGTTAAGAACTAAACTTTAGGAGACAATTTCCATTAGTGAGTTACCATGGGAGATGTTTTTTCTCATGTTACTTTTCTAAAACTTACTGATAATGCTTAAAAGAACCGCACTCGCCTTTTTTAGTGTGCATGTCTTGTTCCCTTTAACATTTTGTTATTACTCTGGTGTATTACTGTGATTGTTTGAGACAGAGCAGCTTTAGAGTGGGGAAGAATATGGGAACTGGACGGAGACACCTGATTCCAAACTACGACTGTATTACTTATGACTTGAGAAAAACTAGCCAACATTTCCCTTCCCAGTTACTCATTTCCAAGTAGAAATTAAATGATCTGCTGTTGTTCCTTTAAATGACACATTCAGTGTATGTCTGAAAAAATCCACCTAGCCTCATTACTTAGCTTTATAAAAGCGGCTAGACCAGGTCCTTTTGCTTATGAAACTCCTTATGTCCATATTATCCCCAAACATGAGAGCCAACTGGAACTGCAGTTTCAATTTTTGAGGATGGTAGATTCCAAACACCAGTCAAGAGCAACATGATGCCTGATGCCCCACTTGCCACAGGGGGCTCATGGATAAAGCACGGCCAGATCGGTTTCCTGGGAAGCCATTTAATACAGTTAAACCATCTCATCCTAGGGAAACTGGGTTTTTGACTTGACATCAGCGACTTTGTTGTAGACTGAGACAGTTGTGAGGTCTGGAATAACGCCAGAACCCTCTATGTTGCTGGAATAGTCCCTGCCAGTAAGAAAAGTATTTATTTTGATCCAGAATCAAAGCCCAGGCCACCTGGGTGGGTCTGAGGTAAATCTACAAACTTAAGGTAGCCCTGACCCTGAAGAGAGGCAGCAGTGTGCTATTTACTGTTTCTGTTCAGTTCTTGCTGTGACTAAGAAACAGCCCTGCAGTAGCTTTTCAAATATCAACAAATACAGAAACAACGTATAAGCTGCAGAATTTTACCTCTTGTGTCTTGTTAATAATTCAAGGAGTAGGCAGGCTTCCATTTCGGGAGATCTTGCTTTCAACAGAAGACTCTGTTCTGCTGTCTCAGTATCCTCCGTCTTTTTTTTTTCTCTTCCCTTTGGTTTTTTGAAACAGGGTTTCTCTGTGTAGCCTTGGCTGTCCTGGACTCACTTTGTAGACCAGGCTGGCCTCGAACTCCCTCCATCTTCTTGAGACCAGTTAGAAAATGTCAGACCAAACTACCTTTGAAACACAAAACTGCATTTCTTTTCATTCTGCTTTTCCTTTTCACGTTTCATGTAATTGTATACATAATACATTTCACTTGAATCCAGTGGTTTTGTTTTTCTTGACTCATTGGGAAGCATCCAGGTGGCTTTATGTTTTTCGTGTGTTTTCAGCATCCTCCTTCTAAACCTTGTTTGATTATAACTTCTCTTTGAAGGATAACATTTGGGGGAGGGCATAAAAGAAGTCACACTAATTCTTATATTTTTATTATATGAATTTACATTTGCCAACAGAAATTGCCTGACCATGGTTAACTCGCTCTAGGAGAGCCTTTTCCATGCCTGAGGCCAGCTGCACTGCTCTATCAACTGCTGTTCTCATTAAAGCAAACAGCAAATTAAGGAGTAAACCTACTACTACATCTTACATAAGTCTCCTGTTCTCAGAACAAAACAGAACCAAATGAAAGGGAAACCCCAGGTTCTTGTACTAAGAAACTGTTTGGAGCTCATATTAAATGATGTGCCCGTCTCTGCAGTATCTTTCTCTAGTCTCTGGGCTGAGCAATGCTTTTTTATACAACAAGAAACCTTAGCTATTGACAGGGTGCAGCAGCCTTTTTCTTCTTCCCCCTCCCCAGCAAAGTTTTTGATTCTTTTTTTTAAATTTTATTAATTTATTCAGATTACACCTCAATTGTTATCCCATTCTTCCCTCCCTCCAGATTTCACCCTATTCCCCTCTCCTAGGTCTATGACCAAAGGGGACCTCCTCCCCCACTATATGGTCATAGACTATCAAGTCTCATCTTGGTAGCCTGCTTATTCTTTCTTTGAGTGCCACCAGGCCTCCCCACCAAAGGGAGGTGGTCAAATATGGAGCACCAGAGTTCATGTCACAATCCCCACTCTCCATATAACTGTGGAGAATGTCCTGTCCATTACTTAGATCAGAGTAGGAGTTCGATGTTTACTATTAGATGATCATACTGAGTGAGTTAACCCAGAAGCAGAAAGACTCACATGGTATATACTCACTTATAATTGGGTACTAGCCCAAAAGGCATGTCCCATGAACGTCTTCCCTTACCAGGAGACTACCTGGAGATAGATGTGAGGACATCCTACTGAGACTGTAGGTAAGAGAAATATAGGAGATGGGGAAATAGAAGGACCCAGAGGGTCCTAGAAACCTACAAGAACAGCATCGTGATGGGTGGATCAGGGCACAGGAGCGTCTGCTCAAACTATTGCACTAACCAAGTGTTTGATTCTCACAGGTGAACTGAGACATCTGCGTTTCCTCTCCAGCTCTGGGGAGGGCGGGTGTTGGGAGGGGGAGGGGAAGACAGCCGATGGATCCATACATATTCTGCTCAGAAACCTCACTTGCAGAGCACACAAGCCTCTCTTTCCTTCTCCTGCCACTCAACCAGCAGCTGCCTCAGCTCCCCAGCTTCTTTCTTAAGGGAAATAAATCTTTGGGTCATATAATTAACCTCTTAGATGCGACATCTCTTGCTATATGAAACCCACATATAATCAGTTCGTGTGAGGCTCTAAGGCAGTGACGAGCTGGGCTAAGAGTTCCTCACCTTTGAAACTAGACCGCTGTTCATGCAGCTTTGGAGGAAAACGAGCCCTTGCCTGACCCTGACTTAGGTTCTGTTTTGGCCTTTGGTTTCTTGAGACATGGTTTCTATGTGTAATACCCCTGGGTATCCTGGAACTCCGTCTTTAGACCAGGCTGGCCTCAAACTCACAGAGATCCACCTGCCTCTGCCTCCTGGGATTACAGGTGTGTACCACCACACCTGGCTGACTTGGTTACATTTTAAAGGTTCCTGTCACTGTCATTCTTGTTAAGTTTTCCATAAAGGCAACAATATGGCCGATAATAAGGGTAACATATTATTACTATTGGTGTTGTTTTAAGACCTAATCTCGACATGTAGCCCAAGTGATCTGAAACTTGCTACATAGCCCAGGCTGGCCTCAAACTCATGACCCTCCATCCTTAGACTCCCACGTGCTAACATTACACAGTTGCCCTACCATTCCCAGCACAGCATTATTCCTGAGAACTCAATCTGCTAGTTCACCCACACAAATGCTTTTACATTTTATAACATTAATTAACAAACTACTTTTTGCAGTGGCATTCAGGAAATTCAGCTTTCCAACAATTTATGTTCTCAGTACCCATTTTTCTAATGACTCATATCTGAATACTGTAGCTCCTGTCTTATTGCCCAAGTCTGTCACTCCAACTTACACATTAAACTAGTTTACCTCATTTGCAGTTTCCTGTCTGATCAGAAGTGTTTATAGCAGATGCCAAAAAGAGAACCAACAATTACAAAGGGGACTATTAACACAAATATGTGACAAACTTTCAGTTAAAATTCAAATCTGTGTTTATCAAATTTGCCTGCAGGACAGCCAAAGCCTTAGTTGATTTACGTCATTATGTTGAAGTGAAGGACAGAGGGGCTATGCTTGAGGAAGCTGTATGCAAAGTTATTCACCCGAGCCAGGTGCAGCACAAAGGCCACTGTGCAAGGACCAGGCCCTGCTCCAGTGGAGAACCTGTCCCCGTCTCTTCACAGGAGTGCCAGACAGGCCTCCGGGGTCTATGAACACAAAGAGAACACTAACTTGTCAGGGTAAGCAAGGGAAGGGGAATAAAATGCATGCGTAAAAACAAAGCATAATGACATGTTTTATGAAAATACCATAAAGAAACCCACTAATTTCCATGAGAGCTTTAAAAAATTAAAGAGATAAAAATAAACGAGGGGAAGAAAGGCAAAGACGAGAATATATCTCCAGGGAGTTCCTAGAGATGTCATCTGGATGAAACTGAAAGTAACTACGTCCAAAAAACCCAACCAACCAACCAACCAAACCAACCAAAGGCTAAATAGATTTTTGCAAGGTAAGATTTGTGAAGACTGGTCTTGGCTCCAAGATGACCAAAAAAAGGAGAAACAACGGCCGTGCTAAAAAGGGCCGCGGCCACGTGCAGCCAATTTGCTGCACAAACTGCGCCCGGTCTGTGCCCAAGGACAAGGCTATTAAGAAGTTCGTCATCCGGAACATTGTAGAGGAGGCTGCTGTCAGGGACATCTCTGAAGCCAGCGTCTTTGACGCTTATGTGCTGTCCAAGCTCTACGTCAAGCTGCATTGCTGCGTGAGCTGTGCCATTCATAGCAAGGTGGTCAGGAACCAATCCCGTGAGGCCCGGAAGGACCGAACACCCTCACCTCAATTTAGACCCGCTGGTGCTGCACCACGACCTCCACCAAAGCCCATGTAAAGACAGGACAGAAGAAAAAATACTTTGGACAAATAAAATGGAAGTTACACTTAAAAAAAAAAGGTTTGTGAAGACCTTTCTGGCTACGAAACTGGCTTTAGGAAGGAAGTTCGATGTTCGATGTTCTCTTTCCAGAAAGTTGTAGCAATAAACTAGATGAGGTAACTTTCTCAATTCCTTTAGTCCAGAAACCACACACATATATGCATAAGAACTAGTTTTCTCTGTGACTATCATAAGGGGAAGATTAGCATAAAAATTAGGAGAAAAGATACAAATAGCTTTAGGACAGATTACATGAAAATATGAATTCTATACAGCCCACAAAATAGCATCTAAGAATGTATATTTTAAATTCCTCAGAGATTAGTGAACATTTTAATTAAATAGGGAAATAAATAATTCATTCTAAAACAGGAGGGTATAGGAAAAAGGTAACAAAAAAACAGTTGGGCATCGGATCTTCACAAAAGTATCTTTAAATGGCCAGGTGTGTATGGGTGTGTGTGTGTGTGTGTGAGAGAGAGAGAGAGAGAGAGAGAGAGAGAGAGAGAGAGAGAGAGAGAGAGAAATGAAAGGAGGGATTGATTATATCTTCAAACATTTCTTTTTGGTTTTGTTCATTCTCCATAAACTTAGTGTGAAGGATGAAGAGGAACATCTCAACCAAAATGGCATTAATGAATTCTCTTGAGATCAGGAACTTAATTACTATCTTAAGTTAAACAACATGGCCACTATCTGTGTCCAAGTGCAAAGTCCTAATATTTGGTGAATTTGTAAAAGACAATTATAGCATGTTCTCTTTCAAAGCAAGCAGTGCAACTATAGTAATAGGATAACATCTACTAGAAAGAAACGGTCTTTAATATCATCTTTAACATAGTAAAAAACAAAAGTGGCAATTCAGTAAGGATCCTTTCATTGTTCTTTATACAGATTTGAATGCTGTTTTGTAATTTATCAATTTTATAATCAGTAACTTTCTAGTCACTGGGACTAGAAATTACAGTATTTACTGAGCTAAACTCTTCCACAAAATAAGGCACAACTACATGATCACAAGTATTAAACACAATATAAATAATGAACCCAAAAACTAAAGGAGAAAATGCTCATGCAAAACTATATACAGAGGCCATGGATATATGACCCAATTCAGAGAAGCATAGAATGTCAGACTTGTGGCTGGACCATGTTACAGTAAATTCATTACTTCTTACAGAAAGAACACAGTGGGTTTTCAATTCCATTTTATATGATTTTACATAAATTCAGGAAGTTTATACACAGTATCCACATGTGCAACAATAACAATTTGATCATTAAAATTCAGGCAAAGGGCAATTAAGACATGAATACGTGGCACATTATAATTGTAGAAGATCATTCATCAAGCTTATGTCTAGGAATACTAAATTGATGGCACATTTAAATCTTATAGATCAAGTTCTCCATGGTTTTTATAGCCAAAGTGCATTAAAAAAACTGCTATAGTTAAACAGGTCACAAATATCAAAATATACGACTGTCATTTGCCTTCCACTTAGAGGCTAAACATCTTATGCAAATGCAAGAGTAAAAAAGTAGCCATAAAGACCTCAGAACTATACAAAATAATCATAAACACTTTTTAAGAGGGATGAGAACATAAATTTGGCAGCTGCTATTTAATATTACGATAAGGAAACTATTAATCTAGTTAAATTCCACTTTAAGAGGTAGTTGAACAAAATGTTTATTTGTACACTGCACTGAGGTTTTTTGTGTTTGTTTCCTTCTTTTCTTTCTTCAGAAGGAGTAAGTCCTGTATCAGCAGCTGTGCCTGCTTTCTATTACAGCCATTCTGCACACACAGTGTGTTGTACAGAATCCCCGCACAACTTGGTTTTAGTGTGTGTGCCAGCCCTGACGCACCACTACTAGCAAACATCTAACATGTACAGCCAAAAAGAACAGGAGGACTTCTTAATTAAACTAGAAAACAATCTTAAATTTTTGTTTCCAATACATACTAAATTGGAAAGAGGAAAAAAATGGTTTGGCTTCATTAGTGTCATCAGTCTAGTAGCATGTGGTAGGGAAATTATTTGGGATCTATGACATAAAATTAGTTGGGGGAAAACAAGAATACTACCTAAAAACACATATGGTTTTATTTGTTGCCACCCGCATTTTTTGCAAAGTGGAGGTGAACAAAGGGAAAATCTTCAGTGTCTTCAGTTAAAGGATGAAATGAACATTTTAATCCAGAATTTTCATGAACTATGTTATGAATATCTGCAATTTTCTAACATACGGCAAAGTATTTATATGCAAAATCCAAAAGTATAGAATTAGAACTACTTGAAAGGATTCACAATGACATAAGATGCATAAAAGCTCAGGTTATGTTACCCAAATATTATTTTTAATATAGAGCCATTGCAGTACTTCATTATATAAGCTGAAGAATATATATTTATCCACGGCTTGGGACTTAGTCAGAGTCCTTAGTAATTACCGACAGCAGGGTTTAACTTGGCTTACTGATTAAAAACCACATGTCATCCTCCTGTTTGTGTATGTTGTAAGTATGTCATAAACATGAAGACTCCAGCACAACCCTGACAGTGCGTGTGTACTTTAAGTTCTTCTTTCTTGTAAATGGAATATTAGCTCTTTCTCTGCTCTCATCATCATCATCATCATTATTACTAAACGACTGCAATGACACAGTGTGTAGCCTTATGTTTCTTCTTCAGAAAGATAATATAAAAACTAGTGTATAGTAAGTTCAGTCTTTGGACGCTTTCCTAATTTCCAGTTTATAGTACTGTGGAGAAATAGAACTCAATCCTACCCACTGCAGAGAACTGACCCTTAAGGGGTCTGGCAACTGTGTGTCCATTTTATTATAATTTAGGAGTTCCTAAGTGTATTTTGGAGGAGCTATACCACACTATTCCTTAGCTGTTATGTAATTTCCTAGCACTATTTTGCAAAATTAAAAGATTTCCCAGTTAACATGGATCCCTTATCAGAAACAAAGTCAACTTTGCAACTTTCAGAGCATTCTTTTCTATTAGGTTAGAGAAAGTATAAAGTAGAATTTTAGTATTTTCTTACCATTTTATACTGTCTTCACAGACAGGACAATAAGTATCAGTTCCCAGCTTTAAGAAGGCTAAACTGAAAGCACAATTACACTGAGGCTGAGCTACATTTACAAAGACAGCGCCAGATAAGGAACAGAAGATTGATTTAGAAAGCAAATGCTCTGAAGATGCTGGGAGGACAAAGTAAGGCTGCGCTGTGAGCGTATTCAGAAGACTTTCTACCAGGAGAAAACCCAAGACCAGGCCAGTACACAGTTCTGTAACTCACCCTCAGCTCAGGGTGGGAAGTTTCATGTCATTTTTTTAGGGGACAGTGTGTGAGTGTCTGAAATAAGATAGAGAAATACAAATTAAATCTAGTTTTATAAATATAATCCCAGAAGTACCATAAAGTAAACCATTTAATTTTACATAGGAGTTAGTTCATCAAATCTACTTGAGAGTTTAATCAGTGCTGCCCAAACAAAACCATGCTTGAATTCATGGTTAACACATCATTTTAGCATAAACTGCATTTAGAACACTCAAGTACTAAGTGTATAACATAACAATGTAAAAGCGTTACCTTCCTGTGCATGACTCCACCAAGAGAATGTGTAATGTAATCACTGTGTTATTGTGCAGCAGAAACTGCGACAAGTGGTAACAACCATCCATACATTTCTACATATAATTTGAGAGAAAGAAGCTAAGGAATTGTATTCACCATTTGTGAATAATTAAATTATACTTAAAAAAATACATTGCTATTTTCTGTCCAAAGATTATTTACATTTCATTGGCTAATCTGACCTTGGCATGAAAGCTGTTTTAGGGGTTAAATGGAAAAAAGCAATCAAAGATGAACCCAAGTCTCACAAAAATAGAAGAGCTTTACTTGATACTGGTAACATTCCAAAATATATGAATTCCAATTCGGCCTAGTATACAACCAGAGTCCCAGTCAAATCTATTAATAGTCTAACGTTAGTGTGTACTTCTCTGCAGCTGCGACAACCTGCTATCCTTGCAAATCATTGAAACATGTATTGCAGACCCGAACAGGCTTCTTTGAAGAAGGAGTTAAGGCGTTTTTGGCTGAACACTCTGCACAGAAGATATTTCCACACTGTCGGCAGTGATGCTGGTAAGACAAAAGTAAACACTTTCAAACACAAAAGCTACAACAAAAGCTTTATACAACTACGTGACTGTCACACAGCGCACTGTGAAGGTGTGATGGTATCTCAGTATGTGAGTGTATTTTAAAATATTAAAGTGCTCCTATCAAATGAAAAACTATTCCTATTCCACACAAGCCTCGGGAACACTATCCTTACTTGGAATTTAAGTGTAGCAGAATTATATATAATAATACACTCTTTTAAATCTCTACACTTTTGCTTCTTTCAAAAGAACTCAAATATAACTGAAACACACAAGTTGACTATCTACCCACTACTTCAGAAAACAGCCATCCTGAGAATAGCTGGGACAAAAAGTGGTTGGATTTAAAACTAGCATTCAAGCACACAAGACAAGCAGAAGCTAGCATGCACAGGCTGAGGCCCACACCACCTGCCCCTGAGAAGAGCCGAAAGCAGCTGTATGAGGACGCCACTCACCCGCCTCACGGTGACGGAGAAGCACTTCCCGCAGGCCATGCAGCTCTGCACCTCATTGTCCTCTGCCCACTTTCTGCTCAAGGCTTGTGTGTGTTTGATCTGGTGTTAATAGGGTTTGATAGGTTAGACTATATAACATTCACAGAGTAATGAATTTGGCTACTTCTCATTTATTGCCAGGTATTTACAAAACTTTGACTTTATGCCATATGAAATGAATATTTAAAAGTTGGAAATATTCTAGTCAATTTCCATTTGTCAGAACAGCTACCTTCATAAATCTGAATGACAAAACAAAATTAAACACATTTTCAATCTTCAGAGGCACTGGCAATTACAAAGTTCTGGCAATTTTGAAGCTCTGGCAATGTCCCATTCATTCTATCACAACAGTCACTTTTCCCTCAGGATGCTGACAGCACACCTAAATCACTTCATTTTCTGTTCACTGTCACTTTTGCTGTTTTTTCTCCTTGAGATAAGGTCTTGATATGTAGTCCAGGCTGACTTCCAACTTGAAGTGATTTCCATGCCTCTTCCTTCCTAAAGGTCTGAACTACTATGCCTGGTTTGAGATCACTTTTTAAAAACCCACCAACTTATTAATTCTAAATCTGGTGCCTGGATTTGATCACTTGCCCTGGGTGGGAGGCCTGGTGGCTCACAGAGGAAGGGGAAGCAGGCTATCCAGATGAGAACTGATTGGCTGTGGCCATATGGTGGGGGAGGAAGAATTCCCCCCCCCCCCGTCAGAGGTCTAGGGAAGGGAGGGTGGGAACAGGAAGACACAAGCAAGGGGATAACAATCGGGGTGTAATCTGAATAAATTATAATAAATTAAATTTTTTTTTCTCTGACAATCCCAGAATGATGTCACTCTCAAATGAGAGGTCTCTGAAACTACTCCCTTTTTATCTTTCCTATAACTACTTATAATATCTATAAAATATCTCTACATGGACAGTATTTGTCTGAAAATATTTAATAAACATGGGCTTTCTAAAGGTGAAAATGTGTTTTTTACTGAGAGAGGACATGGAGACCAGGGTGGTGCCCTCGGCAGGCCTCACCTGGAGAGACTGATTCTCGCGGCCCAGCTCCTGCACGGCTGCGGTCGTGTTGTCCAGCTTTCTCTGCAACTCTAATACTTTGGTCTGAAGCTTTTCTATCTCACCTTCACCTTTAAGACACCTGACAGAACAGAGTGCAAAGAGAAAATTAATATTTAAGAATCATTATGGACCTTTCTGGAATGGGGTAATGACAGCTTTGGTAGTTTAAAATATAATACAATAATTTCTGCTATTTAATTTCTTTTAAAGTCTGGTTTTCTTTCTCCCCCAACTCCCGCTCTGAGATAGGGTTTCTCTATGTTGCCTTGGCTGTCCTGGACTCACATTGTAGACCAGGCTGGCCTCAAACTCACAGAGAGGCACCTTGTATGAGTGTTGGAATTATAGGTGTGTGCCATTACACCCAGCTAAAGTCTGATTTTCTTAATGGCTACTTACTTACCTGCAGGGCTTACACACTTTCCTCAATTTTTGTCCAATGGGAAAATGTGGAATTTGACAATATTTCTATTACTTATAATAGGTACAAACTAAATTTTTTTTGTCTTTTTTCTAGACAGGGTTTCTCTGTGTAGCCTTGGCTGTTCTGGAACTCACTCTGTAGACCACGGTGGCCTCGAACTCAGGTCTGCCAGCCTCTGACCCCTCAGTGCTGGGATTAAAGGCATGCATTTCCATCTCCACCACACCCAGGGAGTACAAACTAATTTCACCAGACATCAGTCACCTTTCTAGCAGTGCTCTTCTTTCATCTTGATTATTCTGAACCGTTGCTTCTAAGACAGCAATTTCGCCGCGTAAGTCATCCGTCTGCTTCTCCAGCTCACTAACTCTCCGCTGACTGGACTGCCACTCCTTTTTCACAGTACCCAAGTTTTCATTTAATGTTGTGACCTGCATGGTAAGCTTAGCTTCAGTTTCTTCATGTTTTTTCATTTCTGCTTCCTTTTCTTTTATTTCAGAATGCTGAGAAAAAAAAATAGGGAAGGGGAAACTATTAATAAGTAGTACAAAATAAAATTTCTACTTACTGAAATTAAAATACCCAAAGGTGAAAATCATATTGCTTCTTCTGGAGACGGCAGGAGAACATATTTTATCATACACTAAAATCCCGATTCTGCAAATAGGTGTAATTTAAATAGGCTTGCTCAAAGACCATAATGCAAAAATGAGGGTCAGCTAGGTTCTCAGCAGACAGAGATTAGAGTGATACAACTTAAGACCTACTGTGTACCAGAACAGGGAAAATGCACATGGTAGGAGGACGAAGACGTCCTGCCGACAAAGCACCCTGCCTTGATGCACCCTCCTGCTCCTACTCTCCCACCAAACCTGTAACAAAAGCCTCCCTATCGACTAAACATCTGGCAAAGCTGTCTGGTGAGATCTGGAGTCAGCTCAATAAAAGAAGCCAGAAGCTTCCTGTGAGCTGACACAATGCAGGGAAAGAGGAGCAGACTTCGGCCATCATAATTCCAATGCAAAGTTTCTGCTCCCAGTTTTCAGCATCTACTGTGGCCAAATGAACATGTCTGATGTGGCTGGCTTCACAGCGCACACCTCCACGTATATGGTTGTGTGCTTGTGTCTACACTAAAAATGTTTTACTCTTATACCTAATTGGACTTTCACTTATATGGACTAAAATGTGATTGCAGAATAAAATATTTCCTAATGTATCAGTTATTCAATCAAATTTGATGTCTTTCCTAATTTTAGTACAAAAAAAAAAAAAAAAAGCCATAACAGTCTCTAGGTAGAAAAGTCCTCCTGGCCTGACTCAAAGCCCTACTGTCAGCCGTGCTCTGCACACATGAGGTGGCTCACTGACCAGCTTCGCTTCCTTCTCACAGAACTCCTCCTTCCGCTTCTCGGCCTCCTTTCTCAGCTGCTCTCGCAGCAGCTGCTGACTTCCCTTCTCCCGCTCAAGAGCTGCCGTCAGTGAGTCCACGCTACCTTGAAGTTCTAATTTCTGTTGAATCAAAAGTTGTTTGGCATCCTTGAGATTTGTTACTTCCTGTTGAAAAAAGCCATAAACAAATCATCCTATATACAGCCTAATTTCCTGTTAACATGACAGAAGCTACAGTTGTGTGGGAAGAAGGAATCCCAATGGAGGAACCGCCACCACCACCAGGTGGCCTGTAGGACCTGTGAGGCGTCTTCTTGATTGACAGGGGTGGGCCCTGCTGGCTGTGGGGCCACCCCTGGGCTAGTGCTCCTGGGTGCTGTAAGAAAGGGAGTCTTTAAGTTCAATATTTCAAACCACTGATTTAAATTACAGATATTTATTTCCATCTCACTAATCATTTCATTCAGGTGACACTCCACCTGCATGTGTTTTAATTACATTATCTGAAAAGGATCTCTACCCTTTCTTTCAGTTTGCTCACTTACATTTGTTTACTGGGTAATCACTGAGTCATCAAGCAGTATTATGTTCTGAGTATGCACTGCATTACAGTCACACACATGCCGGAAGAACAGAAGAGCCCAGGTAGACTGGGAGGCAAACGGGGAGGATGCCCACAGATAGAAAAGCTATCAGGAGACCCCAGAGAGCACATGAAAATGCATGATATTTTACAAAGCAAATAGTAGACAGTTTCTGCAACCAACACCCTAATTTTTAAAATTAATTTCCCACATCATCATTTTAAATCAAAACTTATCCTGTAGCTGTTTTGCTTTACTCAGTAATTAGAGAATAAAAGTAGTTTTAACATGGATATCATGCAATAAAGAACACTCTGGCCACAGTATTTATCAAAAAGAGTAAAATAATCTGTGTAGCACATAGTGGTTCTTTCTTAACTCTCTAATCTAATGCACTGAACGTAAAAGACAACAGCCCATAAGCGAGATGGAGCGCACCCACCTTTATGCTTTCCTGCTTGTGGGACTTGAGCTCTTCACTGAGTTTAGTGAGTTCCTTTTCTTGTCTACACTTAATTTCTTCCATCTCTGCCAATTTAGACTTTTCATTTACTAGTTCTTTTTCCTTCAGTGACTGTAGAGAAATTAAAAATAAATTTAAAGCATCTTTCTTGAAAATTAGTAAGCTAAAATGTTGGTATTTCTGACCCCACCTGTACCTCTCTACTGAGGCTACCCAGAGCAGATTAAGCATCGTCCCATCCTATTTAACTTGATAATGTCACCACTGAGATTAAATAGTTACAGTAAATACTATAAAGTGAATGGTAACTAGGCAGAGTAAGGCTACTACTATAAAATGTAGCAATACTATTAATTTTTACAAGTTCTAGTATATCACTGCTTTTATATAAGGTTCCTTATTTTGGAAAGACTTTTCAATATACAGTAAATAGATAAATAAATAAATAAATAAATAAATAAATAAATAATTTTAACAGAACAGGTCATCTATTAGGGATAGACCTGACACTAAAACAAGATATATCCCAGCTAAAATCCTTGTAGTTAAGTACCAATTAAACACTGTCTGTCAGAACTGTCTAACTTGAGACATAAATCACGAACGCCATACCAGCTTCACAATTTCCCCTCCTAAAGACACTCACAATTTTTATAATTAAAGGGAATTTCAATTTGGAGCACACCAAAAAATTCTATGGCATGAAAAAGATGCTTATAAAAGCAGAAAAGACAATTAAAAAAAAAACTAGGTGGACATGACAAGGAAGTGACTAGGAAACACCTCCTAGCACTGAGTCTGCACTGTGAGCGGGGTGGGGGGTGGGGGGGAGGGCAGGGCAGGCCTGCGGGTCTGGGCTAAGGCCAGGGCAGAGGAGGAGGAGGCCGCACCTTTTCTCTCTGAGTGTCCTGCAGGGCTTCACTCCTCTCCTTTAGCAGCTGCTCTTTCTTTGCCAAGTCCTGCTCCAAAGTAGCTTTGGCAGCCTGCAGTTCTTGAATTGATTTATGTTGGTTCCCAATTTGATTTCTGTTTGAAATCAAGTCTTCTTGTGCCAAAGAGAGCTTCTCTTCTACAGACTTATAAAAAGTATTTCCTCAAATTACTATGGTTAGTAAATTTCAACAAGCATAACAGTTAATAAAAGCACACTAACACATAGTAAATAATCACATGTCAATGATGCGTATATGTTCTGGACATCTTGTTAGAGGATCTGTATGTGTACAGTCAAGTGGGTAGTTACACAAACCTACATGGTAGCTTACTCCATCCCTGGGCTATCTGGAATAACCTAATGCTCTCACGCTCCAAGCCTGCACAGTGAATCAAAGCAGTAAATACTGTAAGCAGGTTTAACACTGGGATGAATAAACATAGATAAACTAAGTACATAAACTTAGGTAAATGTAAAAATAATCAGAAAAAGATACTAGGCAATAGGACCTTTTCAGCACCATTAAGCTCTTGAGAGAGCAAAACTGCTAAGCCTGGTGGCACAAATCTTTAGTTCTAGTCCTCTTGAGCCAGAGGCATGTGGCTCTCGTGAGTTGGATGTTAGCCTGCAGCCAAAGCTGCTTTTGAGACATTTTATCAGGAGAAGAACAAAAGGGAAGGGGAAAGGGAAAAGGAGAAAGGAAGGGGGAGGGAAGGAGGGAGGGAGGGAGGGAGAGAAGGAAGGAGGGAGGGAGGGAGGGAGGGAGGGAAGGAGGACAAAGCTGAAGGCCTTTTTTTGAAACCCCTAGAAATAATTTAAAGCCGTTTACTGGGTACTTATATCAGATAAGTAACAACCATATTAAATATATTCAGAGAAAACATATATGGTTGGAGAAAGACCACTGGAGATATGAAAGAAAGCAATTTAAAAAGAAACACAGTTGAATGCTACATAAGTATACACATACATTTTATGGGATCTATGTTCCCTGACCTGGTAAACACTTGATAAACAAGACAGAGTTTTGTCATAGGGGGATATTTCACAGCTGTCAATCTGATTCAAGAAATTTAGCCTTTTATTTAATGCTGTGTACTGACCAGCCATCAGAGCATCCTCTGATCAGCCTGTCTCAGTGGTACAGCAAGTGATGTCGCTAATATCTAAGTCCTTCATGTGGTGGTAAATACTGTCCTGCTAATATCCTCTGAACCACTATGGGACTGACCTTTGAGTACAATGTGGAGGAGTTTCTAGATTAGGTTAACTCAGGCAGAGAGACCCACCCTAAACATGGGCGGTACCACGCTATGGTCAGGGGTCCTGGGCTGAATGGAAGGAGACAAGAAGGGAGGCTACCGATAGGGTGTGACAGGTTGCCTTGAGCTCCTGCGTCCATCCAAACCTCCCATCACGCTGGGCACTGTATTCTCACTGAGAGTAAAGACCAGTCCTTCCTCTTCAAGTTGCTTTTGTCATGTATCTTGTCAACACAAAGTGAGGTCACAGTTATTAGCACAGTGACCGACTGCTCTACGCTCACAGGTCTTGAGAAGCTCAAAGAGAAGGGCCAAGTTTGTGCCCGCTGGTTTCATTTGGGGACGTGGTCCTAGGTACAGGCACACCCACTTGGCTACTTCTGCTAAGGGTCTGCAGGGAGTGAGAACTAGCTAGCCCACTCTTCAGCAGAGCTCACAGAGGCACCCACTCCCCCCGGAGAAGCATGCCCCTGAAAAGGACACAGGATGCAACTCAAGAAAGGACCCCTGCTAGCCAGGAGTGCACAGAACACATACTTAATAATAAGCTGGGCATGAATGTTTATAATCTCAGTGCCTGGGAGACTGAGGCAGGGGGATTACACATGAGTTTGAGTTTGGCCTACAAAACACAGTGAAACACTGCTTCAAAAATAAATAACAAAGCAAATAAGACTTAATTTGAAGAGTAGGTTTCCTGAAAAAGGAAAGTTACCACTTAACAATAACTCAGTACAGAATCTTTTAGATATAAAGCTCAAATTTTAATAACAGCCAGTGGAACTGTAAATCCTTTCAGACTTATTTTGTCAGTTATACTCATAGTGACCCTGCATAAAATGGCGCTTATTACAGAAGAGTGATGTGTAACCAAAACTGCACAGGTAAGCCAGACAGATGGTAACCACCAACTTCCCAGGAAAATAGTGTGAGATCCTGTGTAAAATGAGGCACGTGGTAACTGGCCCATATGTCATCAAGGGAAAATTGATTTTTAAAAGAATAAAATGTACTGGGCTGGGGGACATCGGCCAGTGTAGAGTACTTGTCTGGCACATGTAAGACCATGAGTTTGAGCTCAGCACTGAACAAATGTTGATGCCTACTGTATAAATCTATTACAATTATAACTGGACAATAGAGATTCTGGTTCAACAGGCTTACTAATAAAGAAAGCAGTAACACCCTCTAAGAAAGTTTGTAAGGATTTCAAAATGCCCACAAAAACCTCCAAGTGTCTTTGGTTTGTAAGATTTTAAATTCTTGGACTCTAAAAATTTAAACTTATGAAACACACTAATTAGCTCTTTAAAGTCAAGATGCAAGTTAGACTGCATCACAAAGTCTTTTTGAAGATGGGGAGGGCAACTGCTCTCCTCTGTGTCTGAACACCCACTGACACACTCCTACACAGGACTGCCATGGATGCCTCACTCGCTCAGCACTGCTAACCAGGATGCTCCTCCTGGTCCAGTTCTTTGCTCTTTACCCTATCCACACCCAGCACAATAGGCAAATCACTGAGTGGATCAACTACCAACCTTGACCGTGATTACACTGATCATAGCATCATAGCGGAAAAAAAAATTGCTGCGGTCCCCTGTGGCTCTAACTGTTTTTTATTAAGCAAGACTTCCCACACTTCTTTCAAATAAAACCTTTCTAATGTTAGTTCTTGCTTTTTCGGACGTCTAATAAAATGACATAAGAGAAAGTACTGGGATGAGAAAATTTAGGTTTAATTCTGTAAAAACCCTACACTTTCCATTCCAGCCGGGCATACATTTATACTATGAATTTGAATTGAATAGTGAATTCCATTCTCCTCTTCCTGGACAAATGGCAACACAGGGTATAGGCAAGAGAAATGCCAGTGAGCAAAGTGTTTAATCCATGATCCAGTAGATGGGGCTAATGATGCAGATCAGGCCAGGCTTGCTCAACTCTACTGGTGTCCAAGGACACACTGTCAGTCTGAGTTATATACACTGACAGCAGCAACCAAAAGCCTCCACGTAGTGAAGTGTCATGTTATAGAATGTACTCTCTTCTCCCTTCTCTCTCACATGGGAAATCAGCTCACTGAAGCAAAAGGAAAAAATGGTTGACAATCAGCTCTCTTCCTGGTCTACAAATACTTGCGCTTCCTTAGGAACCTGTTCTTTAAAAAGGCAGTTTGTACACATTTCAGTTTAGAGTTATTAAAACAGATTGTATAAACTTTTATTTTATCAAAAAATCTAGTGAAATGGTGGCTAAAGAGGAGGGGGCTTTGGGTAAAACCAACAGCTCCAGCCGTGGTGTGGCCCTGCTGCATGCCTGGGCCTGCCACACTGTAAAAGTGGTGTCAGAAGAGAGGCTCCACAGGGCCCTGCTGTAAACCTCCCCTAGGCCTGCCCTCTGCTTTCTCTTTGCTCAGACTACATGATGCAAGTCTCCTTAGAGATGCCTCACTGCCTTTAGGTTAAATGCAAACTTCCCCTGCCCTTCAACATGTAAAACAAGCACAACAATTTAACAGTAATAAATGACCAGTTTTAAATTTTCTTTAAGATTTATTTTAATTTTTATGTGGCCAGGTATGGTAGCGCACACCTTTAATCACAGCACTCGAGAGGCAGAGGCAGGCAGATTGCTATGAGTTCGAGGCCAGCCTGGTCTACAAAGTGAATCCAGGACAGCCAAGGCTACACAGAGAGACCCTGTCTCGAAAAAAAAAAAAGACATGTATGTATGTTTTGCCTATGTGCCTGTCTGTGCATCAAAAGTGTGCAATGCCCACAGAGGTCAGAAAGACCACAAGATCCCCTGGAACTGGAGTTACATACAGGCAATTGTGAGCTGCCATATGGATGCTGGGAATTGAACTCAGGTCCTCTGAAAAAACAGTAGGTACTCTTATCTACTAAGCCTTTTTAGGGGGTAACTGACTAGCCTCCTTCTCCCTTTCTTTGCCCCAACTTCCTGTTGCTGTGTCAAGTCCTTGCCCTCTACTGGCCTGCTATGAACTCTGTCCTTTATCCCTGCCATTCTCCTAACTCTGATCCTGTTCTAACCAACTCACGTCTCATTACCAGAATTTAGGAAGATCGACTGATTTTTTTTTACATTAATTTATTTGTGTGTGTGTGTGTGTGTGTGCACGCGTGCATGTGTGTGCGCATGCGCGTGCGTGCGTCTGCATGAGTTAATGTGCATGACATTCATTCAGGAAACCAGAAGACAGCATCAGATCCCCTAGAGGAAAAAAAAAATCTTAACTGATTTCCCCACCAGGTGATCCAAGCTTCTTTATAATTGCTCCTGGTTAAGTATAAAATCCACTTGTTTTCTTCTAAACATTTAATATACTTTAAATTCAAATCAAAATAAAATACAATATACATATGTAAATAAAATGTCTTAATGTTTGGTGATTATTCTCAACAAAATCTTACATTAGTGCACTTAAACAAAAGAAAGAGATATTACCATGACAAGAAAAAAAAAAAAAAAAAAAAAGACAAGAAGCAGTGACAGGGGCAGAGGAGACCGCGGGCAGGGCAGGGTGGCAGCTCAAAGTCCTGTGTGTGTATGAGCACAGCACTGGCTTCCCTTTAGAGAAGTTACATGCCACCATTGTATAAAATTTGCTAACCTTTTTATTTATACCTTTCCTCTTAATAAACATGACACTTTATTTGATCATACACTATTATTAATCAAGGCTAGATTTAATGGGCCTAATTTTAATCGTTCCTGTAAGCTTAGAAAGTTGACAAATACATAACACTAAAAATCATGCATATTATGATTTTTTTTTAAAGTTAATTTTAAAAAGAACATTAAGGGGAGCTGTAGAGATGGCTCAGAGGTTAAGAACACTGCCTGCTCTTCTAGAGGTCATGAGTTCAATTCCCAGCAACCACATGGTGGCTCAAGACCATCTATAATGTGATCTGATGCTCTCTTCTGGCCTGCAGGTGTACATGCAGACAACACTGTATACATAATAATAAATAAATAAATCTTTAAAAAAAAAAAAAAGGAACATTAAAGGAGTAATTTCATAGAAAAATATGACACTTCGGAAATTCTCTTCCCTTGCCCACTAGGCAGTTGTTCCCTGGGCTTTATAGCGTCCCGCTGCTTACTGTACCTTAAGGTCTTGTCGTGTGGCTAGAAGCTCAGACTCTTTGCCATAGAGGTCAGACTGGAGCTGCTGCAGGTCTACCTGGCCCTTCTCATAGGTGCTCTGTAAGGCTGACAGCTTCGCCTTCTCTCCCGCCAGGTCCCGGGCGGCCTGAGCTGACTGCTGCTGCAGTCTACTCTCCAGCTCTGTCTGAAACGTGCAGTAGTTATTGAAAAGAGAATGAAGATCAAACGCCATCAATATCAAACACATTTATACAAGTACAACTCTGACAACCAGCTAACCTGCATGGATGGCCTAAGACCATATTTTAATAAGGAGCAACCTGCTTTAAAGGCATGAAGGCAGAGAGTAACAGAGCCAGCAAGGCCCTATTTAAATGCAAATGCAACCAAAAAGAAGGAGAGGCCACTACTGTGCTGAACTGAAGGTAATGTGTAGTTTCTACTCTTGAAAACTCGAGCATAACTCTGGGAACTTATATAAGTAACCTTTATTAATATCAAGACAAGAAATGAAAATTTCACGTAAGTTCAAAATATTCTAAAACCAACTCACCTTTGAGAACATTTTGGAGAGATAAAAATATAATATATTTAAAATATGTCTTCATGAGAGTAAAATATATTTGGCTTTTAAAATAAATATGTACGCTCCTAGAGTAAACAGTTCTGAAAGAGGCTTAGCACGACAGGGCCACCAGGAGAAGAGAGACTGGAGAGTGGGTACAAGTAGGATTTACTAGGAGAAATAGGCTCCAAGGGCTGTGATTTATGGTGATTTACTGTATGTATTACAAGGAACCAGAAGATAAGAAAGAGTTTGGGAAAGAAAAAAAAAGAAAGAGTTTCAGGGTTCTCAACATGAAGAAATGATGTTTAAAAGAAACATTTGATCTTTGATCATTAAAAATTGTACACAAGTTTTCATCTTATTATATTTTATTTTTATTATTATCCCTTAGAAGCCTGATTGTTTTCTAATGAGAGACAGAAAGAGGGTGGATCCCGATGAGACAGGAGGTGGGAAGGAACTGGGAGGAGTAGAAAGCAGAGACACCATAGTCAGGAGGTATTATGAGAGGAAAAAACAACAACTTTAAATAAAAGGAACAAACATACACAAGTATAGAATGATCCATCCCTCCTATGAATGTGTGTTTATGTATATAGTTACAATGTGTCAATTAAATTTCTATAAAAATAAAATGATATAGCTGGGCGTGGTGATGCATACCTTTAATCTCAGCACTTGAGAGGCAGAGGCACACAGACCTCTGTGAGTTCGAGATCAGCCTGGTCTACAAAGAGAGTCTAGGACAGCCAGCGTGACCCAGAGAAACCCTGTCTTGAAAAAACAAACAAACAAATAAATTTGAGGTTGATGTCTATCCTTTGCCTTTCAAACCCTGCCATCGCTCGGTGCTGCTTGATAGCTGTCCCCTGTTCTAAGGAGTTCTAAGGAGCTCTCTCTCTCCCCGACCTAGTCTCCATTCTAAGGAGCTCTCTCTCTCTCCCACCCAGTCTCCATTCTAAGGAGTTCTCTCTCTCCCCCACCTAGTTTCCAAGACATTCATGTTTCAGGTTCTCTTCCAATTTTGCTGGTCATTTCTCCTCAAATTATTTTACTGGCTTCTTTTCCTCAACTATATCTCTTAATACTGTAGAACTCTAGACTTTTGCTGATACTATTTTATGCATTTTTTAAAAAGTTCTCTTTTAGAATGACAGAACTTCTCTTTAAACACCTTTTACTTAACACGTAGCTTTAGCCTCTCCACCTCAACTTGGAGCTCTTCTTATCCAGGGACCGTCGTGTCTCCTCTTCAACAATCCAGACACCTGTCTCAACCTGAGTTCTTAAGTCTTGAGAGCAGCCTGCCCATCCCAAACTGTCACGCCAATAAATGGCACTGTCCAACATCCACATGCACAAATTCAAACAAGTTATCCTTGATTCTCCCAACATCCCTCAACACCTAGTCTATCATAAAGGCTCAGTAACCGCACTGGCAAGCCACACTTGCAGCCCATTCTCCTCCACTTTATGCCTCCACACACTGCCTGGTCACTGCAACACTTTCTCAGTCCCTTCCCTTCTCACTCCTTCCTTTCCTGTTAGTCATGTATTCTGCTAAAAATCAATCCCTCAACAGACTGAAAAACACCCATAGGTCAAAAACTATCATTCTGTAATCTTGTAAGCCCACCAATTTGCCTGTAAGTGGAGTACCTATTTCTCTTATGTTACTTTCTCAAACTTACTCTAAGATATTTGTATTAAATTAGCTCCAAATCATGGGATTGGTAGGGTTTTTTGTTATTGTTTTCTTTTAAATTTTCTTTCTTTCTCTTTCTTTCCTTTCTCTCTTTCTTTTTTTCTTTCTTTCTGAGACATGGTCTCACTATGCAGCCATGGCTGCCCTGGAAGTCACAAGCTGCCCTGAAATCACAGAAATCTGCCTGGCTCTGCCTCTTAAGTGCTGAAATAAAGGTATGTGTCACCACTTCCAGACTTGTCACTGGTGGCTTTTATAATCCTGTGCAGCATGCACCTCTTCAGAGATGCTCTTTTGATCATTCAGTAAGACTCTGCTCCATCCATCTTCCAAACCACTCTGCTAGTCTGTCTGCCCTATGGTATAACCTCCACAAGCACAGGCACATGTCTATCTTGTTCATAGCTGATTCACTAGCACTCAGAATTATAACATGGCATTAAATGTCAAGGATTTCATGAGGTCTACTGTACAGGAAATGGGAAGGCCTGAGACATCTATTGAAATGATCCAGACAAGAAAAACATATTATAATGGGTATGGCTATTGACAGTGGAACATGAGAAGAGGAAGGCAGACCCAAGAGCGAGGACGTGGACTGACGGGAGCTGATGCACCTGCCTGGGGGCTGAGAGAGCTACCCACTCCACTCCACACTGCCTACCCATTTCCCTTTCGCGGCTCTTGTGACTCATGCTGGGGAACCACGACACCTGTCATGTCAGAGCTCATCCTTTACTTATCTATGTCCTTTTCTAGAATCTCACTTCTTTTCTTAAATGTTGTACCACATATCTAGGTATCATTTGGTGAAGCTGTAAAAATCATGTGAGATTTTATATATATATATATATATATATATATATCTTTTAAATATCTTTTAAATCTGAATGAAATCTTGTAATAGTTTAATAAAAGAAAACATGCAAAATGTATTTTCAATTCACTAAATTATCATGATATAAAGATGAAGTTTCAGAAATATCTGGATTTAAAACTGAATTCGGGGGTTGGGGGGCTCAAACATCAATATATATAAGTTAGGAATGGTGGCATATGGCTATAGTTCCAGATATTTGAAGGGCTTCCATCCCAACTTCCATCCCAAACTTGAGATCAGTACAAAATCCACTTCCAAAATAAATCAATCTCTCTCTCTCTCTCTCTCTCTCTCTCTCTCTCTCTCTCTCTCTCTCTCTCTCTCTCTCTCTCTCTCTCCCCACACACACACACACACACACACACAGTCATTAAAACGTATAACTAGCCAGCTCTGCCCAAGATGGAACCCTTCAGCATACAGACAGGACAGCTCATGAGGCCCTGGCTGAGGGGCCACTGGTAGGTGATGGCTGCTGGGGGAGTCATTTATTTTCAGTGGAATAGCCACCACTGGTGTGTTGATTGCTCTTTTCATTGATTGTTGTTATGTATCTAGGTGTGTATAATGAAAATAAGAGGCCATGAATTTGAAAAAGAGCAAGGACTGTTAAAGATATGGAGAGTTTAGGGGAGGAAATGGAGGGAACAGATGATGTAATTATAATCTCAAAGGATAAAAGAAATACTTTTTAAAAAGGAAAAAAGGTTAAGTAACACAGGAGCTTATTAGGAAGAAGTGGTCCAGAGGGAAGAGGAGTTGGTGAGATGAGCACGGATATGGCATAAACTATGTACATGCATCAAGTTGTTGAAGACTAATCCGGGTCTGGAAGAATGTGCAAAAACACACTGTAACAATTACATTCTAACTTCTGATTACATATGAAAGCACAAAAAGACATGTTTCTACATTATTTAGATTTTGAGAAAAGAAAATTGTTTTTATGTAATGTAGCATAACAGAAAAGCTGGTAAACATAAAACTTCCTATGTACTATGTCTAATTTATATTCTTTTTACTCTAGCAGTGTGGCAGCTGACTCTTAATGTCATGGCCATTTAGGCTAATGTACAGACTACCTCTTCTCTAAAGACCAACCAAACTACACAAACTAACAATGGGAAAGACCTTACTTTGCTTAAATGTTTAGTACTAATTATAGCCTATTTCACTAGTTCATTCTGGACAAGATGTGAACATGTTTAAGAATAAAAAACAGTAAATGTCCCTTTATTTTTGAAAATAAAAATATTCTGGTATAATATAAAATGTCAAATATATTAAAGGAAATCTGACATTGCTGAGTTTTTAAAATACAGTTCACTTTATAATGTCATTATTTTCCCATAGTAAGAATGATTTATTGTGAATTTCTTTAAACTTTTCTAAAACAGTATAAATATTACATGAGTAACTGCCCCAATGTCAAACTTTACTTCTATGTATTTTCATGACTATTAAACAAAGGATTATCAAAAATGTAAATAATAAATTAGCTGGCAATTCCAATGAACATTCAGACTTAAATCATATATCAACTATAACCTATATATTTAACACAATTTTAAGTATTTATGCCTGTAATAAAATTCCCATTTTAATACTATCTTAACTTCCACTTTTTTCCTATAAAAAGTAAATATTTTTATCAATACCTTTTCTGAAACAGCATTTTTAACTTCTCCTTGAAGTACTTGGATTTGTTTTTTCTTCTGTTCAGTTGATTGCTTCAGCTGGTTTATGGTCCCCTGAAGCTGCTGTGCCTCTTTCTCCTTTTGTTTTAATGCATTTTGAGCCTGTGCGACTTCCTCTTTGACTGAACTGAGGTCTACCTTCAACTGTTGAGAAGTCTAAAAGAAATGGAAACCTGTTTGACTCATTCAGTCAAAACACATTTTTGTGTGTGTATCTGCTACGAGCAACACACTACATTTGGCAGATATTATTGAACCTATTGGCCACCTTCCAAATATGACTTATTTGGTGGACATTAACGACATTAAATATTTGGTTTCTGTGTAGTAGTCCAGAAACATCTTTTTGTCACTATATAGTGGTCATCAACTATTACTGCTGTCTCTGTGGTGGTGGGTTTTGTCAATCTGGCCTAAGCTGGAATCATGTGGGAGAAGAGCTTCAGCTGGGAACCTGCTTCCTAGCTGGCCTGTGGGGCACTTTCTTGACTGATGATTGATCTGAGTGGGCCCAGGCCACTGTGGTGCTGTCGCGTCTGGACAGCTGGCCCTGGGGATATAATAAACCAAGTGAGCAAACTCTGGGGAATCAACTACTGAAGAGCATGTCCCCATGGGCTCTGCTCGAGCTCTGCCTCGGCTTCCCTCAGCGATGGGCTGTGATTGGGTTATGTAAGCCAAATAAACCTTTTCCTTCCCAACCTGCTTTTGGTCAGTGTTTTATCAAGGTAATAAAAAAGAAATCTTAGGGCAATCTATGAAATACATCATGTTTAAGAAGCTATTAGTTTTTCAACTATAATAGTCTTTAATCCTATCTAATTAAAACTCTTATGGTTAGTTGATTCAATTTTCTTCTTTTCTTAATTATATTTCTTTATTTGTCCTTTACATTTGAAATGATTTTAAATTTTGTTGGTGATAAGTAAAACACAATAACAACTTTAAACTAAACATATGAGCCATTACATTTAGAGAAACAAACATTCACTTATTTCTTTATGAGGGTGGAAGCAGGACCGTGCAAAGGCTGCTTGCACTTCCTGCAGCTGTACCTCTTTCTCTTTCTCAAGTGACTTCCTCAGCTCCGTCTGCTCCTTGAGTGCACTTTCTGTCTGCACACGAAGCTCATGCTTTAATTCTTTACACGTTTTTTCCTAATAAAGAAATATCACTGTAATAACTTTCAAGTGTTTATCAGTTTAGAAGGAAGAGCAGAAGGGAACACCTAGCCTATAGCACACAAAGCAGCTAGCTAGGGCATTTTCATTAGGATAGCGACCTCCACCCAGGAAAGCAAACATAAGTGGCTCACCAAGTCTAATACAGCAGCTTTCCCTTTCTGAGTCTCTTCCTCAAATGCACTTTGGGAGTTTTTTAAAGAATCAGAAACTTGTGACAATTTTTCTTTTGTTGTGGAAAGCTCCGCCATGAGGGCTTCTTTCTGGGCTGTCGCTGCTTTCAGGTCTGTGACTGCCGCTTGGAATCTGTCACTCAGCTCCTGGTGCTGTGTCTTTGCATCTTGACTTAACTTTTCAAATTCTTGCTGCAAGACAACTTTTTCTTCTTCTTTCTTAGTAAGGGTTTGTGTAATATTTTCAAAGGCTTCACATTTATTCTGTAGATCCAATTTTGTACGAGATACTCTGGATTAAAAATAATTTTTAAAATTAACATAATGTAATATTTATCATTAAAAGTTACTCATAAGTAGTCACTGAGTCTTGAATATTTTATATGGCTTAGGAGAAATAATTTACAGAGCCCCAGGATGAAAACTGTCTTAGTGCATCTCATCACATGCACATGAGTTCCTCAGCAAGGGCCACGCTGTCTGCACTTCCTGACATAATTCAGGTCTGCCCACCACAGCAAGCCATCAGAGAAAGTCGGATAACAAAACTACAGTGTCTACAACAAGCAGCAAAGGTCTCCCAGGCTCCCCAAAGTACAGAATTGGCATGTTACTTCCTAGGCATACATGATCTCTGTCTCTGCTTTTGAAAATATAAGATATATTTTAAGTTTATGAATCTGAGAATCAAAACATTTAACATAATGTAGTAACATATTTTAAAGGAATCAATTTACTTCAAAAATAAAGACAAATGGTTTATCTAACTTCAAATATAGCAGACTGTAAAGAGATGCATTATCTTGGATCTTTTAATACAGGTTTTCTGAATACCAGATGAATGGGCCGTAAGAATGAGAAGTGGAGCTACAGCTCTAAGAATGTGCACCAACTCTGGTGTTTTCACTATACTCAATGTACTGGTTATTTCTCAGTCAACTTGACACAAGCTGACTGAGAAAATGTTCCCAATCTGATTGGCTAGTGGGTAAGCCTGTGGTTCATTTCTTTCATTGATGATTGATTTGTAGTGAGAAATTCTGGAATTTTGGTTTCTGTAAAAACACAGAAATCTTATAAGAATATATTTTTGTTTTAATACCAGGTGTGATGATATGAGGCTGCTTTGGACTGCTGGCAGCAGCTGACTATGATCTGCCTTGTGCTCTAGCAGAGGTGTGGGGCCGCCAGCTGCAAATAGTTTCTGTGACTGTGTGATGTTTGAAATTCTAGGAGCTTTATATAAACTTATAGATTCAAGGATCTCATACTCTCTCTCCCCTGTATCCTTCTTTCTCTCCTATCTAGTGGTAGGGGAGTGAAACTAGGGAGATAAAGGGTAGAGAAAAAGGATAACCCACAAAGTAGCAAAGACCAGTTACAATGACTGATTTTCAAAGGCCTAGGCCACTGTAGGCAGTGCTAAGCCTGGGCAGATGCCCCTAGGTTGTGTGAGACAGCAGGGTGAGCAGCCATGAGGAGCAAGGCAGTAGGCAGCATCCTCCACAGCCCCTGCTTCAGCTCCCGCCTCAGGCTCCGGCCTTGATCTCTAGTCCTGGCTTTCTTTGATGATAAACTCTAACCTATAAAATGTAGTAAACCTTTCCCTCCCCAGTTTTCTTTTAGTATTGCATCACAACAAAAGAAAGAAAATTAAGTACTCAATAACATCAAAGCTGGAAAAACTCCATTACAAAGTTTAAAGGAAAATCACTCCTAATGAGTAAAAATCCATCCTGTACTTAGCATAGTACTTCAGAGCAGAAACTTGACTGTTTTTAGGTGACACATATACACATTCCTATACCGAAATTGTTTATATTAACTATTTCGAACTGGTGAACAACTCAAAATGAATGAATACTCAAGAGAAACAGGTAGCATATCACTGCTGAAAAGTGACTAAGATTTTATAGAAGTAAATGAACAACAGAAAATAAGGTTAACTTTAACCAAGGAAAAATGGCTTTTTCATTGACATTAACATTAGTATATAAAACCAGTGCACACGCACGCGCGCACACACACACAATACAACACAATACTGCGTGACTCTGACTCTCCAAGAACACTGTGAGCAATCAAAACCTTAGGAACATAAAGCAGGTCAGCTTACACTTCCTTCTCCTCCTCAAGCCTTTTACTCAGCTCTGCAGTTCTGAGCTCTAGCTCTGCATTCAGCTGCCGCTGCTGCTGTAGACTCTGTGAAGCTTGCTCCTTGCTTGCTTTAACTTCAAGAGAATCAGCTTCTAGTTTCTGTAGGTAAAGTGAGCCTCCATTTGAATTTTGACAATAACTAATTTATTGTTAAATATTATAATATGTGTCTGCTTTCAAACTGTTATTGACAAAATATACAAAATAGCTTATCAATTTATAAAAGCCCATCCTGAAAGCACCACTGAATGAGGAAGTTGTTCTGCTTAGGGTCTGTCAGAGAATCTAGAATAGGGTTGGATTTCATTTGCGAGTATTTTATTGAGTATTTTTGCGTCAATATTTGTAAGAGAAATTGGTCTGAAATTCTCTTTGTGGAGTCTTTCTGTGGTTTAGGTATCAAGGTGACTGTGGCCCCATAGAATGAGTTTGGTAATGTTCCTTCTGTTTCTATTCTGTGGAATAGTTGAAAGAGAATTGGTATTAGCTCTCTGAAGGTTTGGTAGAATTCTGCGCTCAATCCATCGTGTCCTGGGCTTTTCTTGGTTGGGAGACTGTTGATGACTGCCTCAATCTCCTTAGGAGATACAGGGCTATTTAATTTGTTTGCCTGATCTTGAGTCAATTTTGGTAGTTGGCATCTATCAAGAAAATTGACCATTTCATTTAGGTTTTCAAAATTTGTGGCATAGAGGCTTTTGAAGTAAGACCTAATGATTCTTTGGATTTCCTCACAGGTCATGTCTATACCAATTTAAAATATATTACCTACGTATATGCAGTTAACAACCATAAAATAACAGGATACTTAACATAATAGATTTGCCATGTAGTCCTCAAATTGATACCTACTGACCCTAAATATACAGCACTTAAAATTCCCAACTTTGCTTCTTTAGTGTCTTGGTTAGCTCATGTTACTCTTCTTTATAGTGTACTAGGCATTTCGTGCATCCTTCTATGTGTCTGATTTTTTTTTCAAACTTATAAAATCAAACTACTACACATAGGTTTAAATAGAAGCAATGTGCTTTCTATTATCATTTGTGGGGGTGTGTGTGTATATGTGTGTGTGTGTGTGTGTGTGTGTGTGTGTACGTGCCTGCCTGCCTGCCTTTGGGGAGTGTGTGCATTTGGAGGACAAATGTCAAAATTGAGTGTCTTTCTCAATCACTCTCCATCTTATTTTCTGAGACAGAGTCTCTCACTGAACATAAAGTTTGCAGACAGAGCCCTGCTGGCCACGCCCAAGTCCCTGGAACCCTCCTTCCTCTCTTCCCAGCACAGTTATCACAGGCCCTGCCATCACGCCTGACATTTTATATGGTCCTGACGTCACAAGCCCTGCCACCACGCCTGACATTTTATGTGGTCCTGACGTCACAGGCCCTACCACCACACCTGACATTTTATGTGGTACTGATGTCACAGGCCCAGCCACTACCCTGACATTTAACATGGTCCTAGGTCTCCAAGTTCAGGTCCTCAAGCTTACGTGAACAGGCTCCCCAGCCTTCACTCAATTATTTTTTAAACAAAACACAAAAATATAGACATTATACATGCTGATAAGGTAGTTAATAATATTATGCTTAAATCATGTTAGATATAACTCATTTGCCTTTTATGTGTGCTGAAAACTTTCAAAGTATCATTGTTTCTAACTTTTTGAAATGCACAGTATAAGGTTTTTCTACAGTCAAGCACTATGACAGTGCCCTGAGTGTTCTTTCAACTACAACTACTTGAGAAAGGCTCCAGATGAGAGCTCTGCTTGCTTTATTATTCTTTTCAACCATGTCTAATTTGTCATCCCGACTACACAGGGTATATACTCCAAAGGGTACACCAAGTTTTTAAAAGAAAACACTGAACCATACCTGAGAAATTACACTGGAAGAAGTTGTAGGGAAATGGAAAAATTAAGGGAGAGAAGAGATTCTATAACCACACACTTATACTGTTTAGTGTATCCTGGAAATATTTTACATTTTACAATAAACCACCACTACGCTAATTGTTACATATAAAAGCTACCCATTAATGAAGGAATTGAAAATAAAGATGGAATTAAAAATTAATTGGTAAGTAATTTTTAAGTTTTTGTACCATTTCACCTTTCTCTGTTACTTAAAGGTCTTTGACTTTGTGAAGAGCATCAGACTCCAACGCTGCTGTGCAGGAAAATGACAAACTCAACTATTTTTATACACACCTTAATTTGACCTTCCAAGTCTTCAGCCTTCTGTTCTAAGGAGAGCTGTCTCTCCTTGTACTCCTTCAGGTGGCTCTCCAGCCGACTGCAGAGCTCCTGTTTCTCCTGCAGCTTCGCACTCACCTGATCCAGCTGCACACTGACCTTATTTAACTCCTGAGGAAAACACATTTGAAGAAAAGTTGTAGCACCTGCTATTCAGTGAAAGTAAAACTGAAAACTGTAACTTTATATAAGAAAACATCTGGAGAAAGACTTCAGCTACTTCAGTGACATAGAGGTTATCTTTATCCACTAACAAAGAAAATCAAGTTGTACATAACGTAAGACACTAAGCTTATTTGTATAACAGTTAAATTAATTTGTGAAAAAAATTAAAAGATTTATTATTTTATGCATATGTGTCAGTTGTGAGCTGCCATGTGGACACTGGGAACTGAACCCAGGTCCTCTACAAGAGCAGCGAGGGCTCTTAGCCCCTGAGCCAACTCTCCAGCCCTTAGTGACTAGCTCAAACCCAGGCCCTCAGGCATGCTGGGTACAAACTATGCCACTGAGCTACCTCCCTGCCAGTTGACAATGTCTTAATAATTTCCTAGAAATATTATATAAACGGTAATAAAAGTAACACTACAGTTGAATTTTTTCTACTTTCAAAGCACTACTTAGAAATTATATTCTAAGAGTATTGTGTTGTTACTCTTGCTTAAGTAAGTCCCCAGAATACCCTGTTTCTCAGGAAGAATGCAGTAAGTATTAATAGTAAGTCTGCTACCCACGGGTGACCAGTGTGACCGCCTTGATAACGTTTCCTCTAGTCCTCTCTGCACGTTAGTTTCTCGTCTACTTGTTTTATGCACTGATGACCACAGGCTGAGGTGGTAGAGCAATAGGAGACGCCATTCCCAGAAGGTGCAGGCCCTGGATTTGGCCTCCAGCACAACAGCAAGTGAATAAGTAATTACATACTTAAAATAAAATCAGACTCCTACTCGCGTGCTATTTTATTTTAAATTTCTTTATTTTTATCACAACAATTTATTGTAAAACTTTGATAGTTTTCTCAATAATATTCAACTGCATAAAATCCCATCTTATTGGTACGACATTTTTAAGTCACTCTCCTTATTACTAATCTACTTTAAATTCTTATATCACTATTATACTTTCTGCATTTAGTACCAGAGATGCAAATACAATCTTTATAGCTATTATTCTCTTAGCATAAAACACTACAAAATATGGAAAATTCTAAATTTAAAAAGTTATTCTATTTTTAATTAGCAAGTAAAGTAATAGTTTCATTATGGCATTTTAGAAAATACTTTCTTTTGCTTCAGACTCTTGACCTCATTTCCCAACCAGTTCTTAAGTTCTTGAAACACACAATGCATATACATGCATACATACACACACACACATCTATAAACACACACAATGCATATACATGCACACACACACACATATATAAACACACACAATGCATATACATGCATACACACACACACATATATAAACACACACAATGCATATACATGCATACACACATATATAAACACACACAATGCATATGCATGCATACACACACACATATATAAACACACACAATGCATATACATACATACATACACACACACATATATAAACACACACATACACACACATACACACACACACACACAGTTTCCTGCTATAGTGGCAAATGTATCCCACTGCTGTCTCCATTTGTACCTGATTCTTAAGGAGCCTGAACATTTTCTAGTACAGTGTTATATTTATATACAGGTAGAGTATTTCTTACATCTGAAATGCTTAGGACTAGAAGTTTTGAGACTTTAGGTTGGAATATAGACTTCACTGGTTAATAACTCTTAATCAGAAACTTAAAGTTCTATGTACTCCAAATTCATAATTGTTCAAAGAGTTTTGTACCAGGGATATTTCCTTCTTATAATGTTTTAAATAACAAAGATATTAACACCTCATCAAACAAATGTTAAGATGTAAGTAACATGCAAGTACCATAGCCACTTATGTTCGATTTCATGTGTATGAAGGAAAATATTAGTGTGTGTACACCAACCAAAGCATCACCAGGTCCCTACCTGCTGTTTATCTTGTAATGCATTCTGAGCTGTGTCCAGATGGTTCTGAAGATCGGCTCTTTGAGCAGTTTTTGCTGCTTCTGCTGAGAGTAACAATTCAGTTTTGGCTTTAATCTGTAACAAAATTTAGAAATTATTTTAATTCTATATTTAATTGTTGACTTTCCCTTTCTTAAAACACATTGCTTTTGTCACAAAACTATTCAAAAGTTAGGTTCTTTGGCATGAAGTAATAATTGAGACACAGAAATATACGTATGTGAAAATCTCCAAGACAGAAGTGGGTAAGAGGGAACACTCCTAGGAATGTTTGGTAACAGCGGGAAGGAAAGCTCTGACACCAACACATGGTGCTGTGTCTTTGTGTGGAGGAAATGGTTCCAGAAGTGGAGATACAGGTGTGTGGTCTGAGCACCTAAGAGGCAAAGGCAAAAGAACTATGAGCTGCAGTCCAGTCTCTGCTGTATTCATATATCCTATCTTAAAAAGGCAAGTTACTTGTGTACATTCTGTTTTCTGGGGAAGGTCACTGTATTTTTTAGAAGGAAACATCCAAAGTCTACCAGTATCACAATAAGCTGCAGTAAGCTGGGTAGAGGTGATGCACACCTTTAATCCCAGAACACGGAGGCAGAGGTACTCTGAGTTTGAGGTCAGCCTGGTCTACAGAGTGGATTCCAGGACTGCCAAGGACACACAGTCAAACCCTGTCTTGAAAAACCAAAACAAGCAAACAAAAACCAATAAAAACGATGATTCCAAAGATGAAGGATTTCAGAACAGAGTCCAAGCAATAAAACAAACTAGAAGTATGTTTGAAATCCACTCTTTCCATATAATTTCTCCTGCAACGAGTTTTACTTTTGATGTTCATTAAAATCCAAGAAATCACACACTTAAAACCTCCGGCTTCTGACTGGTCCCTTTCATGTCAGTGCTGTGATTCAGGCCAGCTGTTGTGGGTCTCAGATGAGGCTGGCAAGCTCTGGCCGGGCAAGTTGCTCTCAGTTGCCTGTACTTCCTGTGGCCCTGTAGTCCAGACCTCGGCCCACTGAGCTATTGGCGCCTTTCAGACCAGCATATAGACACCTCAGGGGTGTCCAGCCTCTCCAAGAGTGTGGGAGATCCTGCTGGGGCTGTGTGGAGTGTCTAAGCTATGTTCTAACTGCTCGGATCTTCAGGCTCTGTCTCCTGCGCTCTGATCCAATGTGGGCCCATTTGGCACTGCGGGTTGCGCATGCTCTCTCTGAGCTAGGTGGACCAGCTATTAAAAACAAGGAATTTCCAAAATTTGTGGACAAATGGATTAAACTAGAAATGATCATAATGAGTGAGTTTACCCAGAAGCAGAAAGAGTCAAATAGTATATACTCACTTATATCTGCACACTAGCCCAAGTGGCATGTCCCATGAAAGTCTTCACTTACCAGGAAAGTGGAACAGAGGGGAGGACATCCTATTGGGACTTTAGGTGAGAGAAGCAAGGGAGAATAGGGAAATAGAAGGATTCAGAGGGTCCTAGAAACCTACCAGAAGAACATTATGATGGGCAGATCTAGGCCCAGGGGTCCTGCTCAAACTATGGCACCAGCCAAGGACAATACATGCAGTAAACATCGAACCCCTACCCAGATCTATCCAATGGACAGGACATTCTCCACAGTTGAGTGGAGAGTGGGGACTGACTTTCACATGAACTCTGATGCCTCATATTTGACCACGTCCCCTTGATGGGGAGGCCTAGTAGCACTCAGAGGAAGGATAGCAGGCCATCAACAAGAGACTTGATACCCTATGAGCATATACAGGGGGAGGAGGTCCCCCTCAGTCACAGTCACAGGGGAGGGGAGTAGAGGGAAAGCAGGAGGGAGGGAGGAATGGAAGGATACAAGGGATGGGATAACTATTGAGATGTAATATGAATGAATTAATAAAAAAAAAAGGAAAAAAACTCAGGCTTTCTACATAACAATCAAATGAGTTATGCTCTCCTTATTAAAAGTAATAGTGAAATAACTTTAGCACAATTCATCTCTAGTAAGAAAAGCAAAAAGTAGAAAAAATATAAATACATTTGAAATTAAAATATTTTTAGAAGAGTTAAAATGATACTTAGCTAAATAAAGAGAAGTATCAATTAACACAACAAATATAAAATACAGACGATTTTAAACAGAAAGAAACCATCCATATAATTATCTCTCAGTAACTCAATACTTAATCTTCGCAGAGATACGCTGAATAAGGCAGATCTCTGTACTGAGTTGGGTGAGAACTAAAGAGAGCTACACTTTAACTAACAGGAAGTAAACTACTCACTGACGACCATATCACTTATTTTAGTGCAAATCAGCTTCATTTACATATAGCAGTTCATCTATTAGAGGAATGGAAAATCATGAAATACTTCAAAGTATACGTGACATATTTTCCAAAGTTATGAACTGTGTGAGGATTTGAGGGTACTGAGTAATAGTTACACTATAGTCTTAGAATGGGCAATGGCAAAGGGGCAGGGCATCTCCAGGCCCTTTACACTCATGGAGATCAGAGGTCTTGCCATCGCTGCAAGCTGCACTGTTGGAATGCAGGCACTAAGGCCGTTACGACAGTAAGGCAGTAGGAACAGGCTCACGATGTAGCCGTGGACATGGAATTTACCTTCATACTGTGATGACCACCCTACTAGGAAGTACCTTGCAAGTAGGAATCAAGAATTACATTGCAGTACTAGCCCAAGGGGCATGTCCCACGAAAGCCTTCACTTACCAGGAAACTGGGACAGAGGGGAGGGCATCCTATTGGGACTCTAAATGAGAGACGCATGGGAGAATAGCAAAATAAAAGGATACAGAGGGTCCTAGAAACCTACAAGTAGAACAATATGGTAGGCAGATTTGGGCCCAGGGGTCCCGCTCAAACTAAGGCACCAGCCAAGGACAATATAGGCGGTAAACTTTAAACCCCTACCCAGATCTAGCCAATGGTCAGAATATTCTCCACAGTTGAGTGGAGAGTGGGATATGACTTTCTCACGTACTCTGGTGCCTCACATTTGACCATGTCCCCTGGAGGGGGAGACCTGGTGGCACTCAGAGGAAGGACAGCAGGTTACGAAGAAGAGACTTGATACCCTATAAGCATATACACGGGGAGGTAATCCCCCTCAGGAACAGTCATAGGGGAGGGGAATAATGGGAATAATGGAAAAATGGGGGGGGAGGAATGGGAGGATACAAGGGATGGGATAAACATTGAGATGTAACAAGAATAAATTAATAAAAAAAAAGGAAAAAAAAAGAATTACATTGCAGAAATCACCTTTGCATGAGGAGAAAGAACAAAAATATCTGTGGACACAAGAAACTATGTAACTTAATTTGTATTCTGATTCTCCACTAATGCGTACAGCAAAGCCAATGTGCAACATGTAAGGTCTAAAACTGATGCTTTTTGTGTACACACTCATTAAACAGCACATTACCTGTATGTCAAGCTGAGATACTTTCTCCTTGCTTTCATTTAGCTGACTGCTTAGTTCACTGACACTGGTTTCTAGGGAAAGAACGCGGTCCTGTGCAGCTCGAAGATGTGCCTTCTGTTCCTGTACCTGGTCATGCAAATTCTCCTCGGCTTGTTTATGGCTTTCTGACTGATTCTTCAACTTCTCCATTAGTTGAGTTAGCTATTACACATGAGAGAGTCTAATTACAAAGTTTGCAAATCACACCAAAAATGAAGATACTCGAATCTAAGTATCATTAGAATACTGAACTGCTCTGTAACAGGTAATTTCAAGGTTCTTGAAGTAACAATACTTAGACTTTTCACAGCTAACAAGTCAAAATTCCTAAGAACATCAAATGCAGATATATTATCTTTAATTCATCTCTACTCAACTAGAATTGATATGCAATAAAATTCATCTGGCTTAAGTATAAAATGTGAGATTTTATAAAGGTGCACACCCGGTTAACTATCAACGCAATCACGGTGAAGAGTGTTTTCACTACACGAGCTTCACAAGGACTTGTAGTCACATTGTAGATAAGTGAATAATGCTCCATAAAAATTAGCCTAGTGAAATCCTCCTAAGAATTCTTCAAAACCAACTTGGAGCTCATCATGGCAGCATTTCCCTAAAATCCCAACTCTCAGAGGCAGAAGATAAGCTTGGTCTACATAGCAAGTTCTAGGCCAGCTAGAGCCACAATAGCGAGTCTCTATCTCAACAAACAAACAAAAATAAATAAAACGGCATGTGTAGCCAGATATGGTGGCATTCAGAAAGCGAAGGGAGGACAAAAATGAGTTGGAGGCCAGCCTCAGCTAAGGTTTTTGTACATTTCTTTTAAACTCTATATAAATATTGGAATAAAAAAATTTTTAAACTATTAGGAAACTATATATTACCCAAAGACAAATATATTATCAAAATATGAATAACCATTGAGTTTTAAATATTATGCAATACTTAAATAATAGCTAATACTTGAGTACTACATTTAACTTATTAATTTGTTACTCATTTTTTTTTTAACATCACAAAATGCCAGGACGCAAGAATGTGCCATCAGTCACATCTCTACTTTCCAGTGAACTAGGGAAAGTAACTTACTTGTCATGTAGGCAATAAGTTACCTCCTGGGCACATGAACTGAGGACATCTCTTATCAAAGCATTGTACAGGCCTTCAATAAACAGAGACCTACCTTGATGATAAATATTACAATATAAATATAACATGCTAAAACAAGTCAGAAAAGCCAGGATGATGAATTATTTTTTATAAAACACTTAATATAACTCACAGGTATTTAGCCAGGCACAGTGGCAAATGCCTTTAATTTCAGCAACTGGGAGGCAGAGGCAGGCAGATCTCTATGAGTTTGAGGCCAGCCTGGTCTACAAAGTGAGTCCAAGACAGCCAGGGCTACACAGAGAAACCCTGTCTCAGAAAAACAAACAAACCAACCACAGGGGTTTAAGTAAAGCTTGGCTGTATCCAGCTTATGAACGTACTTGCTGCTGCAGTGCATGGTTTTTCTCCTGCAGCTGGTTAAGAACTGCAGTCTCTCCTTCACCAGCTTGAATTTTGGCATAAAGGTCTTCTCTTTCCTTTTCTAGTAAGGAAATATTTTCTTTACTCTTCTGTAGTAAGGCTTCAAGGTTCTGGATCTTTTGGTCCTTATCTCCAATCTGTCGTAACACTTGTTCCAAATCATTCTGTAAAGAATTAAACTACTATTTTAAGGATAAAAAAACTTAAAAAGCTGTTCCTTAAACATGAAATGACTAATAATAATTTTAATCATCCAAAGTGTTAGTCCTACATCTTAAAAACTATCACAATTTATTGTGGTAAATTAATTAAAACCACATACTTAATAACTACATTAATTACATTATTTATCAGCATGAATTTAACTAAAAGTTTACAGCACAGTTTTCCTAATACTCTGACCATACTTCCCATGTTTCTGATCTGCTTTAGATCCATGGGACTCACTCTGTGATGCAACAAGCACATTCCTACCTCACAGCCTTTGTTCTCTTAAATGTTTCCCTAACAACCAGGTGATTCCCTCCCTCCCTCTTCAACTGTTTGCTCAAATGTCCCCTTCTAGATCAAGCTGCCCTAATCATTACATTTCCAACTGTAGCCTTCTGTGATACTCTATATACTGGCTTTTCCACTGCACTGGAACCCTCAACACACTACATTGCTTTCTCTCATGTTTACATACCTCTTTCAATCTCCCATTAGAACATATGCTACATAAATACGAGGATGTTATCTTTCTTATTTATTGATATATATCCAAGGGACATTACACAGATGCTCTAAAATAATTACTGAATGAGTCCAGCTGGGTATGGTGCACACTTTAATCCCAGCACTCGGGAGGCAGAGGTGATCTCTGAGTTTAAGGCCAGCCTGGTCTACAGAGTAAGTTGCATGGCAGCCAGGGTTATACAGGGAAACCCTGTCTTGATCTACTCCCTCCCCCAAAAAACCACTATCCTCTCACACATGGTCACATGTGCAAGCTCACTTCCATACCCAGTAGGACTACTGTACATCAGGAAAAGCCCTTCTCTTCCTAAATATCACACAGAACACCCTGGACTAGATCACATCCACAATGCCCACTTCCTTCCTAACAGTAGGTGTCTACTCAGAATCAAGGCCCAGCTTGACAGTAGCTATGGAATGCTGGTGACAAGTAGACACCCAGCACCCTTAATGATTTATGTTAGAATTAAAACATTTACAATTCAGTCATTTTCAAGCTTGTTTCTCATTCCTCTAAGCTTTAGTCATGAAAAGCCACATTACCTACTTGCTCTCAGCTTTTATTCCTTCCACAAAGAACCCCTCTCACCACATTTTCCTACTCTTCTGGAATCCAAGTTCCATGCCAAAGCCTTCTGCAGGAGTCATTGCTTCCATTCTCCATTGAAATCTGGTTTTCACTATGCAGATTCCATTTTTCCCATCTCCCTCTCTTCCCTGCTTTTTTCACTGGCATCATCCTCTTATAAAAACCTTGTGCTGGTTTTGAAGTATGTACTCCATATATTCTACCCTCTACAGTTTACTGCTATCTGTAAATCCCTACCTCTTTCATTGAAGAATTGAGACCTGATTTAGTCTTTGTCTTAATTTCTGCAAACTTCCTACAAAATATAAAATACATACAGAATTAAGAGTACATCCTCAACATTCACATCCCCTTAACTCTTGGAAAGAACCCATTCTATATTGAATTCACTCATGCATGGGATTTTGCAATAATCTGAAATCTTGAAAGCTAAACAGTACGACTGCCTTACTCTGTAACCACAGCTTCCTATCTTCCACTTTCATGACCGCATCTTCAGTGCCAGTCACTGCAGTTTCCTTCTGGTTGATTCACTTTAGCCTAGCTTTTCTTTCTAAACCTCATACATGGAAACAAACTATTCTTGCAGACACATCCTTCATTTCCTGTCACCTCAAGATATCCCAGGCAACCACCCCACAAACACCAATTCCAGATCAGTATGCAGTGTTTCCTCATGCCTGTCCTTCCGCACAGTGCTAGAACAGAAGCACAAGTCTCCATAGATTTGAGCTACTACAAGTGTCTGGGTTTTCAGCACTAAGGATCATCTTTGAGTCTTTCTTTCTTAGACTAAGGCCCTCACCGTCAATATTCTCAGTAATTATTTAAGTTCAACATTCTCCCCAAACCCTCAATCTCTGCTTGGCCAATACTGAGCTGTTACAACTGTATGCCCTGATATGTACAATTTTTTATTCATAAATGGTCTGTCTACCTTGATTTTCTATTCTTTTTCCTAGTGCACTGTGTCTGAATGTGCCCTTCCTTCCTTCCTCCCTCCCTTCCTTCCCTCCTCCCTCCCTTCCTCCCTTCCTTCCCTCCTTCCTTCCTTCCTCCCTTCCTTCCCTCCTTCCTTCCTTCCTCCCTTCCTTCCCTCCTTCCTTCCTCCCTCCTTCCTTCCTTTCTCCCTCCCTTCCTTCCCTCCTTCCTTCCTTCCTTCCCTCCCTTCCTTCCTTCCCTCCCTCCCTCTCTTCCCTCCTCCCTTCCTTCCCTCCTTCCTCCCTCCCTTCCTTTCTTCCTTCCTTCCTTCCTCCCTCCCTTCCTTCCCTTCTTCCTCCCTCCCTTCCTTCCCTCCTCCCTCCCTTCCTTCCCTCCTTCCTTCCTTCCTTCCTTCCTTCCTTCCTTCCTTCCTTCTTTGCTTCAAGCTTCAGTAGGTAAGTCCAGATCTGTTCCCACCGTGTGTGGTGTCATGGCTTCTTATTGTCTAATTCCTGTAGCCTATTCTCTTCCAGCATTTTTATTACTCTCTATATCAGTCTCTGTCATGAATAAGAAACCTATTCGGATCTCTGTATTTCTCAAAAATTCTCCCTAAACCAAGTTTTGCTCTAGTTTCTACCTACTCTCCATATAACACAGATTTAAGTTTCAAAAATAATTTCTTTTCCTAGCTCCCATATCTCTCATTTACTCAGTCACTTATATTTCACTGCTATAAGTTTATTGAAATTATACTGAGCAAGATTATCCATTTATTTTGAATGCTTATCTAACAGACATTTCTACTCACCCACATAATTTTCCTTAGATTTTAAACTGCAGCAAAGGCTAACAGTTAAACTCATACTAGCTTCAGTATCCTTGCCTATGCACTTTTTACCTGGAATCTACTTTTTTCTATTATGATCTCTATACCTATCCCAGAAATACATACTCAGTAACTCGGGCCGCCATTTTTAGGAAGCCTCCCATAACCCTTCTCTTCTAAACTCTGTTTGGGTCATGCTAGTGTCACCTACGTTATAAATGTATGAAGGACTAGCACTACACTTGTTGCGTTTAGTTCTTCAGACTTTTCCCATTTTCCTTGCCCATCCTGTCCTTACAAACTTCAGGAAAGACGAGTTGCACGTATTGTGAGTAGGGAGGAAGGAACTAGGCATGGCCACCCGAAGCCCTTGTTCTCTCCTCAGAACAGTCTGCTGAAAAGCGAAAGGCTGTCATTCCCAGCTGTGTCTACACCTAGATGAATAAGAGAAAGCCTCTCAGCTGTTGACCTCTACCAGACCGTTCACACTTCACTTCTTCCCTGCTCTCAACAGTAAAGCCCCAGGGTAACCTGCGGTCACACACTCCAGTCTTTCTCTCTCTCGCTCTTGAAATCTCCCATGGGGTGTTCATCTCCTCTCCTTTGTCCAAATTGCTATGACTGAGGTCAAAGGCCTCAAGTTGACAAATCCAACAAGCTTCTCAGGCTTCATTTAGTCTGGCTCCCAGGCAAAGTCTTTAGCCACCCCTAACTTCCCTCTAAGATTCTGCACGAGTCTACCAGCAAAGCCGACTACCAGCTTCACCTCTGACCACTTTTCACTGCCTGCACTGTTTCCACTCCAGTTCGAATAACATTACTTGTCTGAAGTACTGCAATCTCCCAGCTAATTTTTATGTTTCTCTTAATATTCTCCTCAGTCTACTCATAACATAGCAGTTACAGAAATCCTGAGAAGTCAGCTAAACCAGGTCATTCCTTTCCTCAGACCCCTTCAATTTCTCATTTTACTTGGAAAGACAAAAATAAAATTAAGACCTTAAAACTACCTATGCAGCTCTACATGTTCTGAGCCATGTAATCACTGCCATCACGTCCCTTTCAACTACTACTGCTCACACCGCTCCAAGCACTTCCTTTTCCTCCCAAGACTGACTCCTACCTCAGCAGTTGTTAACACAGCACTGATGCTTCCATAGCTCACGCTCTCCCTTGCTTCAGGTCTTTCACAGAAGCCTCCCCTATCGTACTGGCTGGTTTTATGTCAACGTGACACAAGCTAGTCATCAGAGGGGAGGGAGCCTCAGTCGAGAAAATACTTCCATGAAATTCAGATGTAAGGAATTTTCTCAATTAGTGTTCAATGGGGGAGGGCACAGCCCATTGTGGGGGTGCCAGCCCTGGGCTTGTGGACCTGGGTTCTATAAGACAGCAGGCTGAGGAAGCCATGAGGAGCAAGCCAGTAAGCAGCGCCCTCCATGGCCCCTGTACCAGCTCCTGCCTGCAGGGTCCCCATGCTTGAGTTCCTGCCCTGACTTCCTTCAGTGATGAACAGCAATGTAGAAGCAAAGCCAAACAAACACGTTCCTCCTTAAGTTATTTTTGGTGATAAGTTGGTACCAGCATAACGGGGTATTGCTGATATAGGCCTGACTGTGTATGGGGGGAGAATTGTGGAAGAACTTGAAACTTTGGGCTAGAAGAGTACTTGAGTGTTGAGAGCTCAGTGGGATGTTCTGTAGGAGCTTGAAAGAAAAAAAAAATCTTGAGAGCAGGTCAGAGGATGGAGGCCTGGCTTGTAACATTTCCAAGGGAAATTTAAAGACTGTATCAGGGCTGATAGCTATTTTGAATTAAGATTCTGTGGTTCTGTGTCACAGACATGAGGACAAGTCATAGAGGCTTTGCTTGACAACATTCCAGAGACCTCTGACTGTCCAGCATGATCTCTAGATACCTAGAGCAGCCGTTGAGGCTTTGCTTGACAAAGTTCCAAAGATCTCCAGCTGATTACCACTGCCCTTAAATATTATGTATGGTCCAGGTGTAAATTTTTCCTAAAAATCTGCCCTTTTTCCTAAAACTGTCTTTTCTCTTTATTTCTCAGCCCTAAGGAAATTTATACAGGGAAAACTTTTTCCCACAGAGAATGTTGAAAGAAGGCATCTGGCCAAAGGCTTGAGACAGTTATAGAGGTTTTTTTCTGTAACTGTGAGCACCCAAGAAACTGCTTGAAAGAAAGTTAAGACCTTGAACATAACAGTACCTGGATAGATAGTGTTAGCTGTAGAAAAGTTTCTTTAGAATCTGCTTTGAGAGCAATAGAAGGTGGGCTTGGAATGTTATGCCTTACTGATATTTTACAATAGAGGATCCCTTGCAGGGATTTAGGTTTAGGACTGGGAGTAAGTCAGGTTTTTTCTTTATTAGAGAACATTTAGCTCAAGCTATGTTGCTATAACAATTTTGTAAACATAATGGCTTTAGCCCAGGAAAATTTATGATTAAACTTTCCCGAGTATTGTTTAAGAAATACTAATCAGGTTACACTGACAATTGCTTCGAAATGGATTTTGCTGTATGCTTTATTGTAGATTATACAGAACTTTTGGTATTTCCTTGTTAGACTGATCTCTTGCTTTGTTGATTTTTGAATGCCCTACTCATTGTAAAAGATGAGAAAATTCATGATGTAATCTATAATGAAAAAAAATTCACTTTAAATAAAATACTGGGGTTGGTCCAAGGGGAACAGCAAGCAAAAAGAGAGACAGAAAGATGGGTGACAGCAAGCAAGAAGAGAGAAAGATGGGTGACAGCAAGCAAGAAGAGAGATAGATGGGTGACAGCAAGCAAGAAGAGAGATAGAAAAATGAGTGACAGCAAGCAAGAAGAGAGACAGAAAAGCAAGGGTAAGAGCAAGAAGAGTCAGATAGCAAGCAACACAGACATAGACAGACAGTAAGCATGTGAGAGAGACAGAAAATAAAGTTCTCTTGGGCTTAAAAACCTTCAGTTTGTACCACATATGCCTGGGTCTCCAGTATTTCTTTTTCTCTCATTCCTCAACTTCTCCTCAATAGCTAGTTACTATAACTGCTTGTTTCCCAACAGTTGGATTCCCTTAACCAGCTGTTCACTGCCTGCTCAATTCTCCCTACCACAGATCCACCAAGACGTTCTCTTCTCTCCTCTTCACTCTTCCCAGAGCTGCTCTGCAGGAACAACAGTTCTGGTCAGCTGAAGCTGAAGCATCAGCCATGAGTAACCAAAGACCAGCACCAGTAAAATGAGAGCTTTAGGTTACTGGGACAATTACTTTCCCCACAGACACACAATTATTCCTATGCACATAGCACTAGACTGCTTTCCTAGAGGGCAGGCACTGTGCCTCTCTGTATGTTCCGTACTGAGCAGTGTGTGGCATCCAGTGCTCAAATATAGCCAACAAATGAAAGAGGACCAAACTAATATCAGAGGCAAATGCACTTCAAACATTTGTCCTGCTCTCACATAACAAAACTAAACTCCTGTTACCTTCTAAGCCATGTAACAGCAGACTCAGTACTAATTTAATCAAATAGACTATATTTTCTATGCCTATAGTTCCAGTGTCAAGGTAATGCTAAGAAGTAAAAGATATGATCACCACATACTGCATTACCTTGCAGAAGTACAAAATTGTGTGTTTGTGTGTGTGGGGGGGGTATATGTGCATGTGTTTACATGGAGGCCAAAACCCAACACTGGCTGTCTTCCTCCATTGCTTCTCCACTTTGCTTTTTGAGACATACTCTCTCCTGACTAATGACTGGGTAGATGGAGGCCAGCAGGCCCTCCAACTCTCCAGCACTGAGATTACAGACACTGTGTCCTGGGATGCAGTTTCTCACTTGGGTAGCAGGAATATGAACTCCAGCCTCATGAGTAGCTTCATGCTTGTACAGTCAGCATGTTACCAGCTAAGCCATCTCCTCATCTTTTTATCTAATTAAACAACTTAATAAATAAAAATATCTAATAAATGTAATATATTTGAAGACTTTATAAATTAAATATAAAACAAATGTGTTTATAAAAAATAATTTTAAAGTACTTTAACTTTTTCTCATATAAATTGAAAGAAATAAGAATTTTCTGACAATTACTTAAAACTATCTAAAGGGTTCATCAAGTGTTTTGCATTATTTGGTTCTATCACTGCAGAAGACTAATGACGATGTTTCACTTTTGTTTAGAAAGTTAACAGAACACACTTACCTGAGCTTCTCGGAGTTTGGCTGTAGTGCTTTGCTGGAGAGCTTGCTGTTCTTGATGCTGTTGCTTCGATTTTTCTAACTGATGTTGCAATTCTGTGGAATTTGTTACCTTTTCCTTCAACTTAAAAAAATGTAGACTGTTAGTTGAGAACTTAAGACATACTGTGATCATATTAAGCATAAATATCTGGCATTATGTCAAATTCCAAATTGGAAAAGAAAAATAAATCAAAGCCATGCGGAAAAATCAGCTTTAAAGCAGTTTCTCGTTACTTATAGAAATGCAGTCTCATGATTAAGAAGCAGTCCTCTACCCATTAAGTCTCATCCTAAAGAGAAAATAAATCTTCAGACTGGCATTAGTTTATCACTGCATTTTTGTATACCAATATGCTAAAGTAAGTGTGCAACAATAACCTAAACTACAGTATCTACATTTCTTTTCACTTTAATAATTCATTTACTACTAAAGAAAATCTATCACTAAATTAACAGATTCTAACCTGTGTTTTTTAAAAATTCAAAATAAAAGTCATAATTCAATGATAACATTTACTTTAACCACATATGGGTGCAATTTGAGCAACTACATTTTCTGGGCTGGCATTCAATAGATGGTTTGGAGGCATGTCCTTTATAGAGCCTGATGTGTGCTGAGCAGCTATGTCACTGAGCTGTTACACCCACGTGGTCAGTCATTAGAAGTGAAACCCTCAGGAGATGTCAGCTCAGTGTTTGCACGTTGCTAAGCTCCACATCGGGGGTGTCGATGGCTCCTTAGGAAGTGGCTCTTCTTGGGTAGAAGAGCCCAGCAGCTCAAGGATCAGACCAAGGACGTTCCTGGTGAAAGCCTCCTAACAGTCCTAACAGTTACAGTTAAAATTCCTGACGCAAAGATGAGCCTCGCCATGCTTAAGACACTTCCAGTCAGCTCCACTTCAGACGCTAGCTCACCTGCTCCTCCAGGCGGGAGAGCCTGAGCTGTAAGTCAGCCACCTGCTGCTCCCTGTCCATCAGCTTCTCACTGCACAGCTGCCTCTGCTCCTTCAGCCTGCCCTGTGCCTCCCCGAGCTGGCGCTCCGCCTCCAGAAGCTTGCTGTGTAACTTTAAAGCAGAAATGAAAGTGTGCACATGTGTGTAAGTATAAACACACACACACACACACACACACACACACACACACACACACACACACACACCACCTACTTTATTAAACTGTATTTTTCACCAGTTAACTGTATGCCACTTTTTCACTGTATATCGTTTCACAATGTATACTATAGAATAACTTAAACTGCAACTGAATTTTCATCACATAAATTATAATAAATCACATAAAATTATGAGTAAGCATTGCATATTTTGTAGCTATTTTGTTTTCCCTTAAAAAATACAGGAGGAAAAAAATAAAAAAATAAATACAGGAGCCTTAGGCTGGAGAGGTGACTGAGCAGTTTAAGAGCACTAGCTGCTTTTCCAGACTCTGGGTTGGATGCCTAGCACCAGCTCACAAGCGTCTGTAACTCCCACTCTACTGTATTTGACTCCCTCTTCTGGACTCTGCAGGTACCGCATGCATGTGCCAGCAAAACACCCTACACAAAATAATAATACACTTTAACAAATACAGGAGACCAAGGTGCTGCCAGTCACCAAATGCCAGCCTAAGTGTCCAGCTACAGCTGCCAAAAATGCGGAACTGCGCTCTTAGGGCCTTCCCTTTTTCGGAGGTTTCCCAGTGAGGGTAGAGTTGGGGAAGGAGGGCTTGTGCAGGGGTGAGCAAGGGTTCTAGCCAAACAGAAGGATGTAAATAATAAAATCAAGCCTAAAAATTATGATATTCAAGGCACATTCAGACAGATTCTTTTGATTTTCCCACAGTGATTTCTTTTTTTTTTAAATTTTTTTTATTAATTTATTCTTGTTACATCTCAATGTTTATCCCATCCCTTGTATCCTCCTATTCTTCCCTCCCTCCCATTTTCCCATTATTCCCCTCCCCTATGACTGTTCCTGAGAGGGATTACCTCCCCCTGTATATGCTCATAGGGTATCAAGTCTCTTCTTGGTAACCTGCTGTCCTTCCTCTGAGTGCCACCAGGTCTCCCCCTCTAGGGGACATGGTCAAATGTGAGACACCAGAGTACATGAGAAATACATATCCCACTCTCCACTCAACTGTGGAGAATGTTCTGACCATTGGCTAGATCTGGGTAGGGGTTTAAAGTTTACCGCCTGTATTGTCCTTGGCTGGTGCCTTAGTTTGAGCGGGACCCCTGGGCCCAAATCTGCCTATCATAATGTTCTACTTGTAGGTTTCTAGGACCCTCTGGATCCTTCTACTTTGCTATTCTCCCATGCTTCTCTCATTTAGAGTCCCAATAGGCTGTCCTCCCCTCTGTCCCAGTTTCCTGGTAAGTGAAGGCTTTCGTGGGACATGCCCCTTGGGCTAGTATGCAGATATAAGTGAGTATATACCATTTGAGTCTTTCTGCTTCTTAACTCACTCATTATGATCATTTCTAGCTCAATCCATTTATCCACAAATTTCGGGAATTCCTTGTTTTTAATAGCTGAGTAGTATTCCATAGTGTATATATACCACAGTTTCTTTATCCATCCTTCTACTGATGGACACTTAGGCTGTTTCCATGTTCTGGCTATTATGAATAAGGCTGCTATGAACATGGTTGAGCAAATTTTTTTATTGTGTGCTGGAGCATCTTTTGGGTATATTCCAAGGAGTGGAATAGCTGGGTCTTGAGGAAGCCCTATTCCCATTTTTCTGAGATAGCACCAGATAGATTTCCAAAGTGGCTCTACTAGTTTGCATTCCCACCAGCAATGAAGAAGTGTTCCTCTCTCCCCACATCCTCGCCAGCATGTGGTGTCACTTGAATTTTTGATCTTACCCATTCTGATGGGTGTAAGATGGAATCTCAGAGTTGTTTTGATTTGCATTTCCCTGATGACTAAGCCCACAGTGATTTCTATTAGTTCTCCATTGTGAAGAACCACCACATGACTTAATTTTTTAACTTATATTTTTAAAAATTATTATTATTGTTTAAATTTAAAGTTTTATTCATTTGTATTGGTGTTTTGCTTGCATGTATATCTGTGCACCATGTGTGTGCCCGGTGCTTAGGAGGCCAAAACAGAGATCAGATCTCCTGGAGCTGGTGTTATGGTGGCTATGAGCTGTCATGTGGATGCTGGGAACCCAACCAAGGTCCTCTGGAAGAGCAGTCAGTGCTCTGAGTAGCTAAGCCTTGTCTCCAGCCCTGCAGGAATATTTAACTAAGAATGGTGAACAATCTGAATTACCTGCAACAGCTAAAGCTTACTACACCCCCCCTTACAGCACGCCTCTGAGGCTCTTGTGTCAGCCAGCAAATGCTGGGCAGTGGTGTCAGTGTGCGCTGCGCTCACCTGGCTCACCTCCCCTTGCAGCTGTAGCCCATGCTGCTCCTTCTCTTCCCGCTGCTGCTGCAGCTGCTTCAGCTCCACCCTGAGGTGCTGGTGCTTGCTCTCCACTTCCCGCAGCTCTTCTTTGAGCTTCTGAGCAGCCTCTCCCTTCTCGGTGAGTTCTGCCTGGGCCCTCTGCAGTGAGCTTTCTGCCGCGGCTAGCCTTGCCTGCAGCTGCTGGCAATCCAGGTCCCTTTGATGCAGAGCTGCCTCTGTATTCCTTTTACTCACTGACTGCTCATTATGCCTGTCTTCTAAGTGAGTGTAGTCCAGTTCTTTCTTCAGTAACTTTTCAGTCAAGTTCTGAAATATCAATTTAAAAATTTATATTTTAGTACTTTTTAACTTTCCAGTAGTCGATATTATAGTGTAAAACTGTAGAAAATACTTTAGGAAAGAATTATGACATACTAACTTAGAATTTTACTATTGGTCATCATGAGTAAACTGTACTGATACAAAATAATATTTACCAAAAAAATATTGCCATTACCTGAAAAAATGTACATTTTGCCACATACATATGTTTCTACTTAAGTTAAAAAGTTAAAGCTATTTTTCATTCCATAAAAATTATTTTGCATACTGGTATGTTCTAGTTCCCTTCTGTGATGGCGACGATGCTGAGGTGGAAGGCAAGTAAACCCTTTCCTCCACAACTTTCTTTTTGTTCAGGTGTTTCATCAAGCAGTAGAAAACCAAACTAAGACAAGGGTGACAATAAACTCAGAAGAGGATGAACAGAAATTTGCAGTGAGTCAGCAGGTATATGCTTTAACCCAGCAACAAAAGCATTCCAACACAGCAGACAAAAGCCTAGGAGAAACGACACTTTTGATTTAACAGCATATTAGGACAATCTTTTTATAAGACATGTCTTATTAATTAGTAACTTCAAAAAGTCTCTATATAATGCCACATTTAGAGCTCATATTTAGAGAAATAATATTTTACATTCATATGCTAAATTAAATCTGCTTATTGACCTATAAAAATCATTCCTAAAGATTGTAAGCTACTGAAAGTCATAGTATAACCATGCTTGCAGACACTGAGCAGCTGGGTGGGATAAGAGTAAGGCTATTTGTAAGCTAATTTTCTTTCCCACAGGCTTACTTATAAAGTCACTGAGTAATCCATCCTTTCTACACATCTTCAGATACCTTGACTCTCTAGCGAGCAAAAGAGCGTGGCAAGCAGTGACTAATTAAAATTCTCTTGTCCTAAAATATGAATCAAACTCTATGAAGCTGAGGTGGTAGCACACACCTATAATCCTGGCACTCAACGTTTAACACTAGCTGCTTAAAAACACAGCAGAGTCCACTAAAGAAGGCAGTGAGCTCTATTAATTCTCCATATCTAGCCTTGCAGCAACTTCTGAGATAGACAGTACTCCTATTCACACATGAGAAGTCTGACGGTGAGCCTAATACAATTTAACTAAGAAGCAGTCACTATTATGATTTTAATTACATTAATTTCTTAAAACACATAATTTAGACAGTAAACCAATTAATTGTCCCTATGATTGGTCCTACTCAAGTTTAAATTATAAGGTACATATGAAGCCTAGATAATAATCATTTATGTAATGAAAGCTTCCCTTTTAATTTTCTCATCAATTGTTTTCCCATCATATATTTTTAAATTAATTAATTTATTCACGCTATATCTGGTCATACCCCCATCCCTCCTTACCTACCAGTCCCACCTCCCCGCCCCATCTCTCTCCCCTATTCCTCAGAAAAGGGGAGCCCTGTTTCCAATTCATCCAAACTCATCAAGTTGCTTCGGGACTGAGCTCGTCCTCTTCTCCTGCTTACAAGATGTGCAGGCATAAAGGCAGAGCAGAGATTGGGGGAATGTCCAACCAATGCCTGGGCCAACCTGAGACCCACCTCATGGGAGAGAGCCAACCCATGACACTATTAACAATACTATGCTATGCTTGCAGACAAGAGCCTACCAAGGTTGTTATTTGAGGGACTCCACCCAGTAGCACCTTGAAACAGATGCTGAGACTCACAGCCAGACATTGGACAATGCATAGGCAGTCTTGTGAAAAAGTTGGGGAAGGGAAAAAGGACCTGGAGGAGACAGGAGCTCCACAAGAAGACCAAGAGAGCCAACTAACTAGGACTCAGAGGGGCTTGCTAAGGTTGAAGCATCACGCAAGAACCACACATAGACTGGAAGTAGGCTTCCTACACATATGTAGCCAATGGGCAGCTCAGGCTTCATGTGAGTCTTCCGGTAAGGAGAGTGGGGGTGGGGGGGAGTGCTTTCTCTGACATGGACTCTGTTGCCATCATATTTTTCTTAAAAGTGACAATTTCCCTGTGATTCATTTGTTTCCCTGTGATTCATGTGCTATCTGACATCTTCATTCCATGAACTGCATTTCCTCTTACATAGTTACACACTGTTTCACATCTACCTTTCAAAATGAGGTTCTATTAATCCTTTTATCATTATGAATCCCCTCCCCCCCCCTTTAGCATCCTTAAAGACTCAGTTAAAAATGTATGTGTTCTATAAAGGCCTTTTCTGATTTAGTAGGCTGTAAGTTAGGAAAACTTGACCATGGTCTAGACCTAACTCTAACCAAAACAAACAAAATCAAAATTTTCTGAGGTGCTTCCTAAAAGCTCATGAAACCCTTTAATACCTTCTTAGTTTGTTTACTACCCAGGTTCATTCTAAGAGGCAGATAATATTGTCTCTAGCAGAAGAAACCAGTCAATAAGTGGAAAGCTGGGATATGAACATGGCTTTGGCTACAGCACTACACTTCTCATATCAGTACACCGCTCAGTATTAGTCCCAAGATGTTCCAAGTATGATAGAAATATATGGACACTCAAGTCCATATTTAATGTGTGTAGTATTTGCACAGCCTATGCAAGTCTCCCATTTACTTTGAATCACGCCTAGATTATTTAAACAATGTAAACGTTTCAGACAGAACTGTTATATAGGGGCCATAGACATGGCTTGGCAGTTAAGAGCACTGTTCTTGTAGAGAACCCAGCATTCGGATCTTAGCACCAACATGGTAACTCAGAACTATCTATAACTCCAGTTCCAGAGAATCCAACCCTCCCCAGTCTTCCAAGATCACCAAGCACACATGTGATACACTGGTATAGATAAAGACATGTATTCATACATATAAAAGATTAAAAATCCAATTCACAGCTGCTTGGATTTGTGGCTCAGAAATCTGCAGACACAATAGGCCAATTGTATTACAAAACAGGATGGTAATACATGGCAGTATTGTTAAGTATTTCTGGCCCTTGCTTTGACCTATGTGCATCTTAAGGCCAAGAATACTAAAATGGAAAGCAGCAAAGATAAAAAGATGACAAAACAACTCAGTCTGTTACAACCACCTGCTACATACACAGCCTCAGATAAAGACTGTGATTTATTCAGAATTTATATGAAAAATTAATCTGAGGTGCAGAATTTTGCTTAAACACAGGTTTTATTAAAAATAATAAGCTAGTTTCTTCCATTTATCACTTTGATTTTAAGATTTTTAAGACCAATAATTTATAAACACTAGATAAAAACTGAAAACATTAACAGCACAAAATAATATTTTCCACCTATTATACATTTTACCTATCTACACTGATGAGGCCAATGGTCCATAGAAAACATCATATTTTACATAACATATATCAACAGATAATGTACAAGTCAGGATTAGTGGCACTGGTCTGTAATCTTGGCTACTCATAAGGCTAATGCAGGGGGATACCAATTTCATAGCCAGCGTGAGGACCTTAGCAAGACCTGTCTCAAGGTAAGAAGTAAAAAACAGAAAGGACTGGGCTATAACTCAGTGCAGCATGGTTGCATAGGATGTACAAGGCTTAGCTTTAATCTCCAGGACCACCAGAGAGGATTATGTACAGAGATTTTCAAATCTAAAATATTTGAGTTGAGTTGAATCACTGCCAGTAACTATGGTTCAAGTGAGGACTGGACAGCAGGACAATAAGGAAAAGTAGATAAATGAAAATCAACAAATCAATCTTCAGTTTGATCACTTATTAATTAGATGCGCTATAAGAGATCGACAGTTTCCTCACACTTTAAATTTATTCTGACACGGAAAGTAAAGTTGATGAATGGTTGGCTTCTATACTACATGATGAAGTGTGTCAGCGTTTGAAAGACTGACGTCACTTGGTAAGCCAGCGTTTTCAACACGGCCACTGATGCAATGAAATCACGTACACGAGAAGGCCAGACAGTCCAGTGAACGTTAGTGTCACATATTCAGAACCACTGACCTGGTTTAAGATGCTCCATAGTGACTAACACCTGAGAATCTATTATTTACCAAATATTAATATAAGATAAAAACACCCATGACTATCAGAAAGGCTATTCAAGTATGCCCCCTTTTTCAACTACAAAACTGTGAATATATTTTCTTGATCTACTTGTCATAGCAGACTATGAAGATAAAAACAGACATGTGACTATAACCATTGTATATTAAGCCAGATATTAAGGAGGTTTGTATACATATCACCATCCTTCCTAGTGAATTCAAGGGTTGAGGGAGTAGTCATTTTTATAAGAACAGTGATGTTAATGTTTAGTAGTTAATATTCTTAAATTAATGAATACTTTAAATTTTTAAGGTCCAGCATGATAAACATAGACAGATACAACCTCTCCTTTCCACCTCCCACAACATGAACTCTATGGAGCTCTTAATGACCTTGAGAATGTAAAACAGAACTGCTAGCAAAGGGCACATGCAGCAAATTACTCCCAATCTTAGTGATATCAACTTACAATAACATCTATCTTTTCCCATGGCTTTAGAGGCTCAGCAGTTCTCTCCTCAAGTTGTAATGAGCTGCTGACCAGGGTAGCCATTCCTGAAGACTTGGCTAGGATTAGATGTGCTTCCAAGCTCATTCACATGACAGGCCTTAAGATTTATGATCTTTTTTCATATTATAATTTTATTTTTTCTTGACTTTTCTCTTGCTACAGTTCACAAAAAAACATTATGTTCAAGTTATTAAATCAAAGTCAAAATTTTCATCACATCTTTAAAGACAAGCACTACTCCATTAGTATTAAGAAACTAAAGACCTGGTTCAGGGGAGCATTAATAGGAACTGAGGAGATGGCTCAATGGACAAAGTGGACACTATGCAAGCATGAGGACCCAAGTGTGGGAACACAGTACCCATGTAGCTGGGTGTGGCAGCACACGCATACGATGCTACAGGAGGAGCATGGGGGTTCACTGGCTGGCGGATGTAGCTGAACTGATGAGTTCCAGCTAAAAAAGTTCCACTGATGTCTGAGTAAAAATGCTGCTGCCAATCCTGGGCGATTGAGTGTAATCCCTAGAACTCACATAAAGATAGAGAGAGAGAACTAATGCCACAAAGCTATCCTCTGACCTCCACACATACACTCTCTAGGCCACGCCATATACACACAGGAGGAGCCAAAACCACGGGAGAAGCCTTAAGGAAATCCATTGGTTTGTTAATAATTCAAACTTATAGTGTGAGGCACATGATACCTCCCTATGAGTTATTGTTTGGGGCAGCACAGGTTGTTGCCAATGTTCCTGGTTACCACATAACTAGGTGGTAAGACCTTTCACTGAAGATAACATTCACTCTGGATGCAAGACAGAGAAACCAAGTTCCAACTGATTTGCAAATGTTCCTTGCTGATTAGCTTACATATGCTGGAAGGTACTATGTAGGCTCCTGGGGGAGAAAAGACAACAGTGGTCTTATCCAGCACTGGATCTTACAAATTACAATAATGACCAAGTAGTAAGATGTGCTCATTGGTACAATAATAGAATGATAGTTATGTGGGTAACCAACAACTTCCTGATTAGATCTAAGGCCTGATCCACAGAAATATTTCATGTATGGTATTATAATCTCATTAAAAAGGCTATGGTCGGGGAGATCATAGACCCTATTGTGGTACATGTTATTGTTTCAGTGAATGGTCATGTTATCAAACAGTGTTCTAACTATTTGTATTTATACTCACAGTTCTGTGCTTCTTTCCACTTTAGTGAGAGAAGCTTCTTTTTAGTGGTTAATGCAGAGGCTCATAACTGGACAATGTACAAGTATAACTGAGAGACCAACTACAGGAAGATCGTCTGCATTGGCTTCCTACCTTCTAAGGCTTAGGGGCCTTCTTAGAAGAACGACAGAAGAATGAAGAGCTAGGAGTGGGAAGGACAGCTGTGAAAGGCTGATGCTTAGGTGTGGTGTGGCTTAGTGTATGCCTCAACCCACAGCAGCTTTGGTTACCAGCACAAGACCTGTACAAGATCAAGTCAGTCAAAATTCCAGGGCTCCCCACGGCACAGCCCTGGCAGAGGAGTTACTGGTGGTTAATAGCTGCTGAGGGACAGTCACTCTCCTTTGGGTTCCTGGCTACTGGTAGACTACTCATGTCCCAGTAGATGGCCACAACCCCTGTACATATGAGCAGCGCTAATTAGACTCATTAGTAACAGTTTTTAACAGAACATAAGCTTTGGAGGGATAAAGGGTAGCAAGCACTAGAGGGAGAGGAAAGTAGGTAGTGGTAGACAGATATCATCAATATACAGTGTAAAATGCATAAGGCTTTCAAAAACAAAAATGCATATTTAAAAAGAACCACCTGTAGCAAACACCTAACTCCAAAATAAATAAAAGGTGAACAACAATTGAGGAAGACAACCATGTCAACCTTTGGCTTCAGGCCATACAAAGGCATATACACTTCTACACACATGCAACCCCACAGCATTAACACTAATACTGTCCTACCCTGAACTTGAATATCACTGCAGCTCATTTACAAAGAATAAGGCAGAGATCACTGGCATTGGAACACAGACACACACACACACACACACACACACACACACACACACACACACTTGCTTGGTGCAGTGGTACACTTGTCTATAATGGCCCCTGAGAGGCTACGGCAGAAGATTATGAGCTGGAGGCCTGCCTGGATTGTGTAGCGTGCTCTGGGACATCATCAGCCTCACAGCAAGAACCTGCCTCAAAAATTAAAATAAAACAAACAAACAAAAATCCTAAATGAAAAAACTCTGAAAGTTTCACACTTTGTGATGTCAAAACTTACTACAAGCTAATAATCACACCATGGTAATGGCATAAAGAGAAGCAAAGATGAAGGAAACAGATACCTAGAAATAAGCAGGCATATACATGGTTGCTATGGTTGCGAGCTTTGTATCCCCCATGGCTTTCAAAGTCACATTTTCAAATCCCAAACCCCCAAAGCAAAGGTATTAGGAGATTTCGCCTTTGAGAGGTTACTAGAGTTTAAACCAAAGCCTCATGAATAAGATTAGTGCTCTTATTAAAAAGAAAAAGTACAATGACTCAGAGAGAGCCCTCATTCCTTCTCATGCAAGGATACAAGGCGGCACCATCTAGGGAACCGACAGCACACTCTATCAAGATATAAAATCTTATGCCTAAATTTGGATGTCCTAGTCTAAATAACAGTAAGAAATAAATTTCAGCTAATTATAAGGTACTCTGTTTATGGTGTTTTGTTACAGGAGCTGACACAGATGAAAGCAATAGCCAAGTAAACTGTCAAGAGCTCCCTGACATACAACAATGGAAGGACAATCGTCAACGAATGCTATCAGGAAAGCAAAAACCCACACGCAGCACAGTGTCTTCAGTGTGTACAAAAACTAACCCAAATTGAATCTAAGACATAACACTGAAGATGACAAAATTCTTAAAGAAAATAGAAGAAAAATTTATGACATTGAATTCAATAATTTCTTCATTTGTTTCCTAAAGCACAGGCAATGAAACTAAAAGTACAACACCTAGACTATGAAAAAAAAAAAAAAAAAACCTAGACTATTACTGGTGAGGCTTTGGTGCAACCTGTGCAACCTGTAGATGGGGATGTAAAAGGATGCACGGAATGTCAATTGAAATCAGTATAGTAGGCCTTTAAAAACAAGCTGGAAATAAGGCTAGGCTCTGCAGTTAAATGCTTCCTAGCAGCGCGTTCCTGAGGGCCTGGATTAGATGCCAGCATCACAAACACATACACTGTGCCTCCGGTCTCTCCTCACCTTACATGTACCCTTTCCTGTTGTTATCTTATATTGCACCCATGAGCACATGTGCATGTGTATACACACAGACACACACACACATAAATGTGTGTGTTTATATATATATATATATATATATATATATATATATATATATATATATATATATAGTTGGCTAGATTCAACATACAAAAGAGAACACAAATTATGAAAGAGGATTTAAAGTGAATTGTTTTTCTACTTCTAATCTGTTGTGGATTTTTAGGTAGTAGATAAGCACATGTGATATAATTGATACTGAACATGTAAAATTTAATATAAAGCTCCACAGCTTTCATGTTGAATGCCTGTTTTAATTGTATAGTTCACTGAGCTGTACAAACTTTGGGTCTGGTTGATTTGAGTGTGTTACGTTTTTATTTATTTGTGTAGTTTTTATGATTATATATGTCAGTATAAATATATAACATAACTATGATATGATCCAGTAACCCAATTCTTGGATATATATAGGCAAAAGAATTAAAAACAGAGTCACAAAGACATTTATACACCTAAGTTCTGAGCGGTATTATTTGTAATAACCAAAATAAAAAAGCAACCCAAGTACTTATTGGCAGATGGTATATAACATGTCACAAACCTAAAGTGCAGTATCATTCGCCTATAAAGAAAGGATTCTGATATACGGTACAAGGAAGAGTCTTTCAGGACATTATGCTAAATTATGTCAGTTACAAAACCACAAATACTTTATAACTCCACTTACATAAGGGACTTAAGTGTCTAGAAGTCATATGGTGGTTGCCCGGGTTCAGGGAAGGGACAATGGGGAGTGTTGCTCTTGGAGTATAAAACACAATTTTGCAATATGAAGAGTTCTTGGAAACTAGTTTGTACAAGTATGTGAATATATTTAACATTAAACACGTATATACACACAGCAAGAGTCATCTTGTCCTACTGTATAAATACAATAAATTTAATTTAATTAATTATAAAGATTAAATTTAATGATTAAATTAAAATCTATTCACCACTACATGTAGCTTTAAAATTCTTACCTGTTTTTTTTGTGTTAATTCATTAATTGAATCTTTAAGTTTTTGTATTTCTTGCACATATACTGCAACTTCCTGGGGTCCTTTGGCAAGTTCACTCCTTAGTTGGTTTATTGTAGCCTGAAAAATAAAGTTAAAGCAAATGAGATGGAGGCACACAAAGATTTGAAGACATGATGTTAAAGTGAAGTAACATTTGAAACTTCTCAACTGGATCTTTATTCTAATACCAACAATACTGCCACCTAAATTTTTTGCTTAAAACTAATTTTAAAATACATGTGAGTTATATAATTCATTTAAATAATATATCAACTGAAATGCTGGCATCTTCATCTGTCTGAGGTAACATCAAACTGCAATTTTTAATTTCATGGTCTTAAATCTATACTATGAGCCTCTTGAATTTAAAAAGGGAAACCAAGTTATGTCTATAGATTCTTCAGGCTTCCACAGCAGAAACTTTTCCTCTCAGGTCATCACATGCATATTAAACATGCAATATGGTTTGATTTTGGAGAATCACTTTTCTAATTACAGTGAGGGTATGTTTATCCAAAGAAGTTGCTGAGCTAAGTAGTTTCATTAACCAAGACCACTCTATGGTCAAGTGTTAACAGCTGAACAGAAACTTGTCTTAGTGTTTAAACATTTTTAATAACAAAATATTTAATGTTTATTGCTCAGATAGTTTGGTTGTTTAAAGATAATAAAAAGGAAAAGCAGATGGGCAAATATCTTGAAAAGCCACACCTCTAGTACATGAAAGCTCACACAGCAGAAAGCTACTGCAAAGGATATTAACAAATAATATTTGTATTTCTAATATTTCTTGCTGGTTCTACTTTTCACATACTTAAAAATTAGTAATTCCCATTGTATATATTCTTTACGACGAATAAACTTTACAAGATGGATAATCATAAATTCAAAATTCTGCTCTTAGCACACCAACAACTTATACATACATGATATGTATGTATGTGAGATACATATACATATATATATATATATATATATATATATATATATATATATATTACAAGTTAGTCCTTGCATCATAAATCTTGGGGGTATCTGATGTGCTGTGGCAGTAGTATCGCTACTCAGCCATTTTCACCACTTTCTTATGAACTCAGAGCACAGAGAACTCATTTTCTGCAGTATTTAAAGTGGTGCTGTATCTCATCCATTTAGAAAAACAATGGTTTCAAATTTCAGAAGTCAATTAAACACATACTGACTGAGTTGGATGATCAAGCACTTGGACTTATTTTATTTTAATAACCATAAATTAAGAAAACAAGTTCGGTTTAGAGTTTAAGTCTGATCACTAGGAAAGAGATGTGGGAAGCATCTACACAAAAAAGTAGACATCAATCACCAGGGAAAGGAGGAAAGGAGGATCATGGGAGACCTCCCGTCCCCTACTGCACACTACCAATCACTTACATCTTTTAAAATGACAATGTCTTGTGGTCATTTGGGGAAAATAATGATAAAGGAAAAAATTAAAGGGAATAGAATACATTTTCTCTTCAGATAGTACCACACTTGACATTCCAAGGTCTTCCTTTCCGTGCCACCTACCAGCACAAGGTCATCTATGGCTTGCGGTGCAGCACTTGCTATAATCACTTTCCAGGATTCCTCTTTACAGAATTCATGGTGATTCGCACTTATCATATTCTTCTTAATCATTTCCTCAAGATCTTTCTCAGCCATGCTAACTAAAATTGTGCCACATTATCCCTGGCTCTAGCACAGCACACATCCTGCTTTTCTTCTTCTTCCTTCCTTCTCCTCCTCCTCCTCCTTGTTCATAGCACTTATCAGTTCACTTCCTACCACGGTATGGTTTGGTTATACAAACAGCTCAAAAGGCACATTGAGAGGTCATGGATTGGATATGAAGACCCCGACTTAATCAAATGATCAATATATTGATTAATTCATGATTTGATCCTATTATTAGGCAGTGAGGCATAGTTGGAGGAAGTGGTCACCAGGAGCATCTTGACCCAGTCCCCGGCTCTGTGCTTCCTGGGTACTGGAAGCAAGCAGCCTCTGCCGCAGTCCCTAGCTGCTACGATAGTCTAAAGTAAAGATTCAGCCAAATCTGGATTGAGACCATAAGACAAAATAACTCTTTCCTCCTTTGATATTGTTTCTTTCGAGTGGCTGTCACATCAATAAAAAGCTAACTCACAGAGATCGACATTGGCTTTGTCACACATTAGTCAATTCCCATGAAGGAATAGGCGTCTTATAAGAGCAGACACTGACTCAGTGGTGGATTCCTACCTAACAGCTAATACTGTTTCTGCGGTTTAGTATTTATTCAAAATATTCTCTCTAATGAATGGCCATCCTCTCAAAGATTTAGTATTTAATCCCATTAGAACAGTATTTGAGACCCTAACAAAATGTTTATTTTTCTTGATGCTATGTTATTGAACTTAGCATTAAGTGTTTAGTAGGATCTTAAAGTTACAAATAACTAAGGAAGAGTATTTTGGCTAGACATTCTGGTAGTGCTACCGAATTATAATTTCTGCTTGAATAGTCTACTACTATTAAGAAGTAATCACTTAAAATGGACGAAAACTTATTTGATTAAAAAAACAAAAATGAGCATGTCTGCAAAGTTCTAAGATTGCCTTAAAACACAAAACTGCACATGGCAACAGAAGGTGCTAGATAAGGGTATTACCAAAACTAACAAGTCTCCCGAAGCACATTACCTCAAATTTAAGCACCTCCATTAGAAAGCAGAAAAAAAAAATAAAATGATGGATGAAAGGTGGAAGACAGTACTGACAAGGTGCACACTGAGAACACAATAAAAATGTTCAAACATACAAATGTGATCTCTTAAACTAATATACTTAATACTGAAATGTATTCTTAAAAGATATGTATAATTATAATCATACTTATTCCCTACTTGCATAAACATTTTTGTTCTTAAGATTAGAATTCGAATAAGATTATTTGGAATGCAAATAATATTCTTTAAAAATCATACCCATTAAATACCATATCTAAGTTCATTGCTGTTTTCTTTGAGTTACCTTGATGAAGGTTTTTAGAAATAATTTTTAATCTTTAAACCTTCAATCTCCATTAAGTACTTGAAATGCTTTACAGTAAAAATATACTTTTATAAGTATATAGAAAACTATAATTAACTCAAAGATATGTAAGTTTGATGAAAATAAACCAAAGGAATATTTAATAATGTATTCCAGATTACATAACAGCAACATCAACTAGAGAACAGTTGAAAAATCCTGTACTTCTAGCTTCCTTAATGGCTTTTAATGTGTTATGATTCTGATTAAGTAAAAGGAAACACATCTCTAATAATTTGTTTCTAGTAAAATTTTAAGTGCCATAATTCACTAATACACTTAGCTGAGAACAAACAGAAATGAGTTTTAATAAAAAATGCTACATATTCATACTAAGTAGAAGCCAAAAAGCAAATGAAGATATGAAAAAATATATGAGATGAAACAATTAATTATGCTAATTTTAAAATAAGGAAATAGTATTAGATACAACTTAAAATATTTTCAGCTTTTATTCAATACTTAACAACATACAATTCTGGCAAACACTAAGGTAATAATATGTATCAGGACAGGAATAGTATCACAACAAGCTTGGCGTGACGGTTCACACTCCTCAATCCATCCTAGGAGGCTGGCAAGGAGAGTCACAATGGGTTACACAGGGAATTCCAAGTTAGCCTGGCCTGTCTCAAAGTAAACACAAAAACCAAGCAAACAAAAGGTTTACCAGCACAAAGTCACTCATGAGGCCATTATGAGACAACTTAAACGGAAGACAGGATGCTAAGGGAGACGTGCCAGGCCTGAGTAGACCTAGGTTCTTTAGTTTAGATGTGTGACCTGAAAGCAAGTTACTCCTCGTTGAACTTCAGGTTCCTAATATGTAAAGCAGATGCAGTAACTCCACAGGATCAAATGACACATCTTTAGCTAACACCATATCCAAAATGGCGTGGTGGAGAATCCAAAATCTAGTGGTGTCCAAAGAAATCCAGGTCCAATGGCAGTATTAGTCTGATTCTTATGCTACTTCCTTTTGGGGTGGTGGTGGAAGGGAGCTGTTGCTTTTTGGTTTTGTTTTTTCAAGACAAGAGTTTCTCCGTGTAGCCTTGGCTGTCACAGAACTCTCTATATAGACCAGGTTGGCCTCAAACTAAAAAATCTGCCTGCCTCCGCCTCCAGAGTTCTGGGATTAAAGGCGTGCGCCACCACCGTTGAGCCTTATGCTACTTCTTAAAGTTACTGAAAATATGTAACATATCTGGGAGGTTTATCCATCACTGCATATCTACTAACCTAGTAGAGATTAAATGCTATTCTTGATTCTCTAAGACAACAGTTGAACTAGTAAATAATTCATTCCATGAATCAACAAAAATAAAATGCTCTTCTAAATTTATTTCAAATTCCTTTTAGAGGTAATTTTTGTGAAAACTTAAGCAGAGTTGAGTGCAAAAGAACTAAATTATAAGTCATTTTCTTCCCCTTCTCATCTTTTTAAAGACCGAGTCTCACTATGCAGCCCTGACTGACCTGGAACTCACTATGTAGACTAGGCTGGCCTGGAAATCAGAGCTCTGCCTACAAAGGCATATGCCACCACATGCTCCCTCAGTCTCACTTTCCTCTCATCCCAGGCACATCTTTTCCAGAAAATAAAAGCATTGGTTCCTACAATTACCCCTGTTTATTTAAGGACAAAGGAGCGAGACACCAAATTTCTTTACTCTGAATACTTTAACTTCAGTTATAACATTTACACTTTGAATTTCTCTCCTCACTGCATTACAGATTATTTTAACCTAAATTAATAAAAGTACAAATTTGCAAAAGCCCATTAAACTAAGCTTACAAGAATTCCTAAATTAATTCAAAATTGTCTCCTATCATCAAACTGTAGTATGTTATATAAATATATATCAAGGTTTTGTTGTTTTATTTTGGTATGTTTTTCATTTTTTGAGACAAAGTTTCTACGTGTAGCCCTGCTGTCCTGTAATACACTCTGTAAACCAGACCAGGCTGGCCTTGAACTCAGAGATCCGCCTGCCTCTGCCTCCTGAGTTAAATGTGTGCACCACCCCTGCCCAGCTTTTGCTAATATTCTTAATTAATAAGTATGACTTTAGAATGGCCAACTGGGAAAGTCAGAGGGAATTATACTTTAAAATATGTATATTCTAAAGCCACCATTACTTTGACTAAAATTTAGTCACTATGCTCATTTATATGGAAATGTCAAATAACATTCAACGGCATTTTTAAATCAAGAGAGCACGTTTTTAGATTGAGAAGTTATCAGTCAGAAGTCAGATCTAATCAACTGGAGTGCTTTACTAAGTAGGGAACAAATGACTAGGCACACTCAAGTCAAAGACGTCTAAAATGCACTTTTCCTTATCAGACTTTGATTCAGCATCTTATTTTTTAAATATTTACTTATTTTAATTGTAAGAATATGGGAGTTTTACTTGCATGGATGTGTATGCACCATGTATGTGCAGTGCCCATAGAGGTCAAGAAACCAATGTCAGATCCCCTGGAACAGGAGATCTGGAACACACTGAGACTGGTCTCAAAATCATGGTCCTACTGTCTTCGCCTCCAAATGCTGGAATTCTAGGTGTATGTGACCATGTATGGTAAACGAGATCATTGTGGTGGTAGATTGGAGAATTTTTTAAGATTTACTTTTGCCTACATGTATGTCTGTGTAGTACATTAAAAAGAGAACACCAGACACCTAGAAGTGAAGTTACAGATGGTTGTGGGCTGCCATGTAGGTGCTGGGAACCAAATCCTGGTCTTCTGCGGAGCCATCTCTCCATGTTGCAATTACAACACTGCAAAGACTATGCTCACCTACATCACTCAATGTCAACCAACTAGAAAGACGCCTATTAGAAAGCAAATCTTCCGCCTCCTGCACTCCTGTCATCTCAGCTACTCCAGAGACCGAGGCTGACTTGTGCCTAGAAGGTTAAAAGGAACCCGAGCAATACAGTGAGATTGCATGTCAAAAAATTGAAAAGAACAAGAGGAAAAATAGAAAGAAGAAATTATTTCTAAATATTTTCCCAAAACATTATTAATGTAACTGTTGGAAATGACATCACACTTTGTTTACTCCTCCCAAATTAAGATAAATTCAATCATCACTTACAGACTAGCCCTATTATTTAGCTATATGTATCATTTCCTAGGCAAAATAGTAATCTATCACGGAAGCATTCCTGGGTGCCTTCCTTACCTCTGCATTAGCATATTCTGATTGTAACTTTTTGCACTCATCTTTGAGTTTTTCAGACTCTCTCTCACGCTCCAGAGTCATATTATCCATCAGGGTTTGAACTTGGACCAGCTCTTTCTTCAGCACAGCGACATCTTCTATGCCAGGTCTCTGAAGCTGGGAAAGCACACCTTTTACTAAATATTACAGTTTAAGAAAACTAAAATAATATATATTTTTGAATAATATACATTTTGGAAAAGAGATCAAAATAAAAACAATCATTATTACCAATATTTGGACTTTAAATACTGAACATTGGTACCCTCCGCCAATGAGTCAACGCCCTGCCCTCTTTCCACTCCAATTAACAGTATCATCAAGCTGCACTCTAGCAAATTCACATGTATCCTTAGCATTTCATCTCCTTTGTTTTCCTTAACAAACTGTACATGTTAATCAGGACAATGACTTGGTAAACAGTGTATTTGTTCTTCTCTATTCTAAGAAGGTGGCAATGAAAATAAAGAAGCGTTCCAGCTCTGAGGGGAGCTCTTGCCGAGTGCTACAACAACAAAATTTAAACGAAGAGAAGATGGAAGCTTGTTTAGGGTTTTCAGTAGGTTGCTAGTAGTTCAGTCATCTATTCATGTATTTATTGAGTGCTATATAAAGAAGATGTCAAAGATAGGTCCACCATTGTAAAGCCATGTACCTCATGACAGATACAGTCACGGAATAGGACTTGAATGTTATACTTGTAGGATTTGAAATAAAATTTCATTCCAGACGGAGGTAATCCTAAAACTAGATGCATTTATGAGACTGGAGTGTGAGGAGATGTCTGGCGTGGTGGAGCACACCCTCAGTCCCAGCACTCAGGAAGCAGAGGCACTCTGTGAGTCAGAGGCCAGTCTGGTCTACATGGCAATTTCCATGCGCTGGCTCCACAGTGAGATTCTGTCTCAAAGGAATATGAAGTGTGAGGAAGTGACAGCTCCAGAGAGGCGGGTGTAGGAAATACTTAAAAAACCAACCAACCAACCAACAAATTGCATTGAGACAGAAACAATAATGTTAAAAAAGGAGTTAAATGACATAACCTTTATAATGTGTATTTTTAAAAATCATAGAGTACATATGTAGGGAGAAGGGTATAAGGAATTTTTCTATTGTCTCCAGTTCATGAAACTATTTTTTTAAACATTTCTTCAGCTAGATATTCAATTCAAAGCTCCCTACATGCGAGGCAAGTGCTCTATCACTTAATTACAGGCCTAGCATCATATAGATTTCATTTTAATTAGGAATCTATAAATTAACATTATAATACATGTTCCTAAATTACCAATTCAGTTTTCAGATCTTGAATTACAGTTGTCTGCTTGTTTAATTCTTCTGTCAAGTGAGTCACTTTTTGTTCAGCAGCTTCTCGGAGACTCTTTTCCTCATCATATTTTGACTTAATATCTAATTAAAGATAGCAATACAAATATTAATTTCATAATATTAGCCCTGAAGGAAGGTTTTATAAATCCTCATATATTAATCTGCAAGCTTATACACACTTAAGTCCAATTCACATTCTTTAAGTACCCATACATATACTCAGTAAAATTGTGATTATGTTAAATTCCACTCAAAAGTATGCTACTTAGCATTTTAACATACATACATATAATATTTTACCAAAACCATCTAATTAAAAAATATACAGTATGAATAACTGATAGCATAACCAAGTGTTAAATCTCCAATATATTATAGGTTTATTTTAAATATAAATAAATTAAATTAAATTTATTTTAAATGCTACTTTTTAATCATTAAATCAAAAAACAAAATTTATCTTTAAATTTCAAGAAGAATCTACTAAAGAAAAAACACTAAAGGACAAACAAAATAATTAATACAGCAACTCATGTTATTAAACTTCATTAATTCCTCCACAGCCACACATAAAATATTAGATGGGTCCCTAGGGCATATAATGAAGAAGAGGTAGTAAAAATTATTTACTGGCTAAAAAAAATTCAGACTCAATATACCTGCGATTTCAGTAGCAAGTTGGGCTGCTTTCTGTTCAAACAGATCTTTCATCTGCTTAAGGTTAAAATTTTCTGTTTGGGCTTCTTCTAATTGTTGCTCTAAAGACTGTAGCTCTAGAAGAGAGCATAGCAATGTGTTAAATGTATATCACTTACAAACACTCAATTTTTGTAATTTGTATCACAATCACATAGTAGTAAAGAAAATCAATGTGAATCCATTCCCCTTAGGGGAATATAATCACATTTCACAATATTGAACATACGTGATTTACTTAGGGTACAAGTTACAATTTATTAACATAATTTATAAATGAAAAATAATTAGAATAGCCTCCAAATATCTATACCTATTTGTTTAGAAGTTTGGTTTTTGAAAAATTCAGATCTTACTTTATAGCTAAGGATAGATTAGAACTTGTGACTCTCATGCCTCGGCCTCTGAAGTGCTAGGTTTACAAACATATACCATCGCACCTACTTTAAAATGTATTATGAATTTAAAGTAACTTAGGACAAGAATTGCCTTAAAATGCATTAGCCAAAGCATGCAGTCAATGCCTGCTACTCTTCATTCCTAGAGAAATTCCTTAACTGCAACATCTAACCTCAGAGTGTAAGCTGGTCTATCCAGCGAGCATCCATCTACTCAAAAAAGCAGCCACAAATACGCTCGTCTCATCACTTATTCAAGAGCTATAGACATATCACCCCTCATAAAGACTTGAGTTTTCTTTAAGCAATCATACTGGAGTAATAGTGCAGAAGTTTACTCAGAACTTCAGAATGTAATGGACTACACAACTGATGAAACTGTGCCACAGATAACTTTCTAACCCAACACATAAGCAATATTTTTACTGTTTTACAAACACCAAGTGTAAACATAAACAAAATTCTTTGTCAGGTATTAAATGTAAGAAAGGATAAGAAAGAAGAAAAAGAAAACATTTTAAAAATCTGTTTTTAATTACCTGCTGATGAATCAGTCACCAAGCCATCAGGGTTAGCCTCCTTAATGAAAACAGAGCAACAAGTCAATGCGGTAAAGGAGAAGAGCACACTGCACAACTGCCATGTCTGCCACGGGAAGTGACAGGGTTGGGGACAATCAGAACCTGATGGTTCTCCTCCTTTCAGATCTGTACACGGTGACATTAGATGGCTAGTGTAATTCACTGCAGGTGGCCAGGCCAAGAACTTATGTATGCTTGTGTAAAACTCTGAGTGTCATGCAACTGCCATTAAGTTGCATGACACTACGGTGGTATCCAAAATTCCATACATTCAGTCATAAACTCTAATAGAACTCCCCCATCTCTAGAACACAACCTGAGCTCTTACCACATTCCCCATACAAGCTACCAACATCCACTGCTAGACTGTAAATACACAAGCCTAACAACGTGACCGATTCAGTCACACAGGCACTCACTGACTATTTCTCCAGGATCAATAGCTCAAGCTGTGACAAGGTCACACTCCTTCACCTTTGAACTTTCAAGTCTTGCCCACCAGCACCTGCATACTATCAGTAAGGGATCCCTGTTACACAGCTCTCTTTGGAAAGCATCACTCTCAAGAAACCATTCATAAAGGAACACTCAAAATTTTAATAAGACTTTGCTTAGCATATGAGCCTGATTCTACAGCCTTGAGAAATTAATAATGGACTTTAATAACTGTCGCATTCACTAAGTGGTCAATGTAATTCATCTACTGAGTGTATTCCCTGTGAGATTTGGTCATAGTATTCTCTCATTTAAGCACTGTGAATTTACAGGGAAAAATATGTAGCAACAAACATGTGATGTAATAGATCATTACCTTGATTGTACCCTTACTATAAGCATAAAGACACCTATAATAAACTTATATGTGCCATCAAATGTCACAATCAATAAGAGTATTGTGTCAGGGTGGGGCAGTGGATAGACACTGGAATACAGGTCAGTATTAGAGCACTTGCCTAGCACAGAGGCCCCTGAGGTCCATCCCTAACAGTGCAACATTTTTAATTAATTAAAGATATCTTTTTAAATTAAAAAGTCATCAATCAGCTCTAAAAGAAAAATAAAGGGTTGACAAGATGGCTCAGTGGGTAAATACACTCATCACTAAGACCTGAAATCAACTCCTAGGGCCCCAAAAAAGAAATCTACTCTCACAAGTTGTTAACTAACCTCCACATATAAGAAGGTATACACACACACACACACACACACACACATATGTATTCACATACATGCACACACACACACACACACACACTACTTTATTAAAAAACTAGACATGATGGTACATGCCTTTATCTCAGCAGAGGCGGAGGCAGACCTCTGAAAGTCTGAGGGTAGCTTGGTCTGCATAGTGAGATCCAGGGCAGCCAGGGCTATAGAAAGACATTGTCTCAAAAAAATAAAAAATAAAAATAAGTAGAAAGAGCAGAAGGAAGAGGAGAGAAGGAAGGAGGAGGATGGAGAAGAGGAGGAGGAAGAAGCAAGAGAAAAAGAAAGAAGAACAAGGAAAGTGGGAGGAGGAGAGAGGAAAAGGAGGAAGGAGGAAGGAAAGAAGCAGCAGCTGCTGCTGGTCATCGTCATCAAGAAGGAGGACAAAACTGTATCTCTTAAAGTTAAAATCATCCATGCACTGGGAACAAAAATTACTATCTTTCACATTATTTTCATATTTTAAAGGGTGAAACTCATGTGAAGGAATAAAGGATTTTCCAATAAACCAGATTTTTAAAAATTTCTCTACGCACTGGATTTAGACATGTTAACTGCTAAAATAATCAATATTTAAAATGGATTTGCTTCTAAACAGAAATTTACTATGAAGATAATTTATAACTTACACTACAGAGAATTTATAAAATATTACACTGGCACATGCCTATAACCCCAGAAACCTGAAGATGGAGGCAGAAGAATGAGTTTCAGGCTAGCCTTAGCTATATAGCAAATTTAAGACCAGAATGGACTAAATGACCAAGACCTTGTTTTTACCACACACACACACAAACACACAAATACACACAAAACACACACACAAGTACACACATACAAATACACACACACACATACACACACACACACGTCATCTCAAATGTAGTAAACGGTTTCCATGTTAGGTAGGCAAATGAAGTACAAATACTGACAAATACTAAGCCCTCTTTAAACAGTAGTAAGACTGGTATTTTTTTGTTCACTGATTTATTACTTCCATTTTCAATCCAGGTAGTTTTTGTAGTACAAAGAAAAAAACGCAAAAAAGAAAAAAGAAGAAAGATCCTAACTGAAAGTTACAATGTGCTAAGATAGTGCATAAGCAGATTACTCATTATAAAAGCTGTTTGAGGGAATTTACTTATTTTTAAAAACAAATACTATCTCTGGACTTTCAAAACTCATATTTCCTTTTCTTTCTAAAATACAGCTGATATAATTTTTACATAAAATTACCTTTTGATAAGATATCTAGAACCCACCGATAATCACTTTCTGTATCAATATTTTCATATGTATTTTATGCAGCTAACCATATACATAATGCCACATAGCATTTCAGCTGATAACTATGTGGAAGATAATAGACATGAAACTTTTCTACGACCAAGTGACAAACAAAGTAATGCAGTGACATGCATTGCCATACTTGTTTATGATCCTGGAAAAACAAGCCTTCTGTGTTACCACTCATATACAATGTGTGTAGTACTTAAGATCAGATAATTACAATAAGCCACTGCAACTACTATATGTGCTTATTATGTTATATTGGTATTTCAGAATGTACTATCTAATTAAAAAGAAAGTTTATTGTGAAAAATTGCCAGGCAAGTCCTGAAGGATGTTTTCCAGGGGAAGGCATTGTTATCACGAGAAACAACAACTCCACTGTTACTGCCCAATCTCTTCCAGTGGGATGAGACGTTTTGGTTTGAGCCTCAATTTTTTTACTCACTCAAGTATATTGTCAGAAAAATAGAATAGCAAAACTGGTAACTGATTCTTTTTAAAAATAATATATAGAGAGATAGATTAGATGATGGATGGATGACTGGACAGATGATAGATAGATAGATAGATAGATAGATAGATAGATAGACAGACAGACAGACAGACAGGTTTTTAACTGTGTGTGTACATGCGCACACATATGTGCAGGAGGCCAGAAGAAGGCATTGGACCCCCTGGAGCTGGAGTTACAGGCAGTTATGAGCTGCCAGATGTGGACCCTGTGAATGAACCGGAGTCTTCTGCAAATGCAGCAAGCACATTTAACTACTGAGCCATCTCCCCAGGCCCGACCCTTTTTGAGACAGGGTCTTGCTATGCAGCCTAGGTGTCCTTGGACGCACATTCTCCAGCCTCAGCCTTCCAAGGGCTGAGATCACAGACATGCACTATCACACCTGATATAACAAATTCTTAAGGAAATATGTTAAGAAGCCTTTTCTTTGTTTCCCATTATTTGTGTCTATTCATTAGAACTATATATACTATCTTATAAGCTATTAAACAAAAAATGAAACAGTAAGTTGTTCATATCAAGCTCCTTACAAAAGGGTATAATGCTTAATTTTCAACAATTAAAAATAAACATGCTTCAAGAATTTGAAATGCAATTACTTGCTGCTGTAGCCTTTGATATTTTTCTAGTTCTTTCTTTAATTCTTCTGAGTACCATTTTTCTTCCTGATGAAAAAGATTTTAATTAGTAAACTTAAAATTAAAAGTTTTTAACCTGAAACTCTGAAAATAAACAAGCATTATCATGTTTATTCTTACCTTAAGTGAGGCTTGTAGGTCTTGGACCTCTTGTCTGAGTAGTGTTATATCATCTCTTAAGACGATGGGGAGAGAGGAAATGTCCTTTAATTTACAAGCTTAGCAAATAATAATTAGTAACTATTAATGTTATAGCTTTTGTAATTATCGTAAAAACATTGTTTTGTGTATAAAAGACTTTAGAAAAATAATTTCACTCTTAAAGCATATGGTTTACAAATAAAAACAATTTTCATGAAAAATAATCAGATAACTGATTGTTAAATGCCTGGAGCAGAAACAAAATATCTTCTATTAATTTATCAATAATAAGCATAAGTGGCTTCCTCATGCAGTTAGCATAAAATCTAACACTGTCAGCAGGACTATAAAATGTATAATCTAGCCCCTGCCTGGTCACTCTCCCCTTCATTCACGTGGCTGCAGTAACACTGGTGTGTTTCTGGTCCTTGGATGTGATACGGAGAACTTTCTCCATTCTGGTATTCTCACCTAAGACTCAAACTGACAGGAAGGTATGGAGACAGGTTAAACAAGGGAAGAAGACCATGAGAAATGAGGGTAGATTTAAATTAAGTAATATAAAACATCACATTTTCAGAGAGCAATTAATGTTGACATAGCAATTATATCACATCCACATTCCATGACAATATCACATTTTAAAACCAGCGTACTGTACCGTGTCATAGCAAGACTGGCCTCTCCACCATGACCCGAGTCATTACCAGCATCATGAACTGCCTGATAGTGTTTGAAAAGTTCATCAGCAGAGCCAAGAGACTTCATACACTGGGGACATATGAAGCCCTATAAAAAGGGGCACAAATTAAAAAAAAAACATTTAAGTTTGAAGAATAACACTTTGCATTTATGAAATATGGTCAAATGTCACACTCATATCATAATGTTACTAAATAAATCATAATTTATGTTAAACTCTACTTCTGATATCAAAGAAAGGTATTTCACTAGCCTGCTTAAAGTATACAAAATATAGAGAAAACACAGATACCATTTAGGCTGCATCAATTAAAGCTAAAGAAATGTATTCTAGTATGAAACATTATTTCTTTTTATTTTTCTTTTTTTCTTTTTTTTCCTTTTTTAAAAAATTTTTTATTAATTTATTCATGTTACATCTCAATGATTATCCTATCCCTTGTATCCTCCCATTCTTCCCTCCCTCCCATTTTCCCCTTATTCCTCTCCCCTATGACTGTTCCTGAGGGGGATTACCTCCCCCTGTATATGCTCATAGGGTATCAAGTCTCTTCTTGGTAACCTGCTGTCCTTCCTCTGAGTGCCACCAGGTCTCCCCCTCCAGGGGATATGGTCAAATATGAGGCACCAGAGTACGTGAGAAAGTCATACCCCACTCTCCACTCAACTGTGGAGAATGTTCTGCCCATTGCCTAGATCTGGGTAGGGGTTTAAAGTTTACCGCCTGTGTTGTCCTTGGCTGGTGCCTTAGTTTGAGCGGGACCCCTGGGCCCAAATCTGCCTATCATAATGTTCTACTTGTAGGTTTCTAGGACCCTCTGGATCCTTCTATTTTGCTATTCTCCCATGCTTCTCTCATCTAGAGTCCCAATAGGCTGTCCTCCCCTCTGTCCCAGTTTCCTGGTAAGTGAAGGCTTTAGTGGGACATGCCCCTTGGGCTAGTATGCAGATATAAGTGAGTATATACCATTTGAGTCTTTCTGCTTCTGGGTTAACTCACTCATTATGATCATTTCTAGCTCAATCCATTTGTCCACAAATTTCGGGAAGACGGGTTCTCACTACGTAACCTTGGCTGTCTTAGAACTCACTATGTAAATCAGGCTGGCCTTGAACTCACAGAGATTCACCTACCTCTGACTTCTGAGTGCTGGGATTAAAAGCATGTGCTGCCACACCCAGCTATTCTGGGTTAGTTGAGAACATTTCCCATCATGATTTTTCTCTCTCCGTATATTCCCATTAGTAAAGTAAGATTTGTTCTAATCTACTCATAAACGTGTAAGAAAGGTAAAATGATGAAATCATCTTGTCACCAAAGGAAACACTCAAGACTGTTCAGTGTCTCACATAGAGTTCTATGAGAGAACTGTTGTGATCAGAGACGATCCTTAGCTGTGTGATGGTGCACGCCTGTAATCTCAGCAACTGGGAAAGAGGCAGAGGATCAGAAGTTTAAAGTCATCCTCGGCTACACAGTGAGTTTAAGACCAGCATTGGCCACATGAGTCTCTGTCTTTAAACAAGCAAGTAAAAAAGCAAATGAGTGAACGAATGAGTATGAATGAGCAAATAAAAAATGATTGCTAGCCTAAGGCTAACACAATAAAAGCCCAAAGATAGTGTAAAGCCTAATATAACGTAAAGACCTAGTATCGCAGAATTAATATATGATTAAGACTATCGTTGATAGTGCTGTTGAGGACGCTGCTGTATTCCCACGTTTTCTGGATTAAATTATGAGATCAGCAACTAGATTATAACGTTAGTATTCTACAGTAGATATACTGGAGGTTATTTTACTAACAGTAAACAACACTTTATTAAAATTTTCAGCAATAACAAAAAATGTTTATTACAGTGGGTGTCATGTACAGATTACTGATTAGAGACAGCTAGAATAAGTAAAATATCTTAAACTCACTGACTTAACCCTTAAAAGTGACTTACTTAAAACAGGTCTTTTAATCTGCTAACTTCCCAGTGACTTTACTCAACATGTATATATTTGAGAATAATAATAATAATAATAATACCAACAACAACAATAGCAGCTCTGTGAAAGACACAAATTGTAAAATATAGTCCCAGCCAACAAAGAAAGTGAAAGACTGATGACACACACAGAAAAGTATCTTTTTATAGAACGGAATCAATGATTAACCAAAGGACATTATATATGGCTATCTGACTACAAACTGTATTAACAAGTCAAAGGCTGTAAGAACTCTCTCATTAATGTACTGATGCTCTTAAAATTATTTGTTTGACAGATCTACAAATTGTTAGTGGCATTCATAGTATTACATTTTATTTAAACATAATTAATCAACACAAAAGAAACCTCATTCAACTTTTATTCTCTTAAATTTTTACATTCAAAAGTTTCTACAAATAATAAAGTTTCCTACACTTTGCACACCCACATACTCCCACTAAGAGCTCTGAAGACTCCTTACTCCAAATCCTTACTTTTCCCAACTACCAAAGCACGTCAGTTCTGAAACCACTCCCAACCTCTACGAACCCAACCTAGTCTTCACTCTAAACTATAAGAATACCCCCCATGCAATCTATTTTGCAGGGTATGGCACATACCCAAAATATTTAAGTTCGCTGAATCAAAAATAAAACAACAGTGAAAACCTCATGAAGTTTTTACTTGCATAATTACGATAATTTGGTTGCAAGAAATACATTTTATTGCATTTAGCAAGTGCAGGCAATTCTAGAACATTCCTGTATTTCAGATGAAAGGTGAGACACAGTATATATGAAGGTAAGAACAAGTAAGTGTACCCTGACTTTGAAGAGTCTATGAAAACTAAGGTGTGCTTTGTGGGAGTATAGAAATGGCCATCTTTTCTTCATTCAATAAGACCTAAAACAATTCTCTGTGAAGATCGTGCACTGCTGTCTTGCATCGTATCTCATGGGGACTATCACTTTACTTTTGAAGAAAATGTCCTTACCATATAACAACAACAACAAAAAAAAAAAAATAGAAAAACACTGTCCCAATATGTTCTCCTTGACCCTCTTATCACAGCTCTTTCCCTACGATTTAATAATGCAAGTGGTTTCAGCTATCATTTATACACTAGTCCAAATACAGAGCCAATACTATTGGGGCAGCTCTGGGCCCACACACGCAGGATCATACATCCCTCCCTGCATCCCACAGGCATTTTGCACACCATAAATCCAAGCCATGGCTCATTTCTCAAACTTCTTTTTATCAACTTTCACCTTTCAACATGAACTATAAACCTAAGAAGTATGAATGACTTCCTCTACCTCTTTGGTAATATGACACTGTACCTAAGCACTCTCCCTTTCTGTTTTCCTCTTCACCTACACTGCAGCTTCTCTTGTTCAGTTACTATCTACTATACTGACAAAGGTAATAACATTCCAAATGTTCCTATACCTAGCCTATTTTATTTTATTCTAACTAATGGATGTTCTGCATAGCTGCCAGAAGCACCTTCCTAAAACAGATTCTTCAATGTTCTATACTAATCATCCACATGACATACAAGTTCTTCCATGGCCATTCTCCTAATGACCCATATAATCTGATGTCCAAACCCCTCCCAATCAGCACTACAAACTTCAACAATAGTAACATGACTGTGTCTCTGAACACAGCATGCTACCTCCAATCTCTGTGCCTTTACATATACTGCCTTGCGTCCTCCGACACCTCCATTAACTTGTTCCTTGACTCCAACTAGCAATATATTAACTCTTCTCACCTCTATGCCCCTATATGGGCAATGTGGTACTTTCATCATAAATACATATGTGTGTATGTTTGTGTGTGTATTATACATTGTATGTTTATGCAATGTATGTGTGTGTTTGTGTGTGTATTATACATTGTATGTCGGCAATAAAGAAACTAGTTGTCATTAATAGTTGCAAATAATGAAGTCTTCCAAAAACAAAATGAGTTAAGTTTTTTTCAACTTCTACTCTTTTCTTTGGGCATTGATGCAAAAACAATGTTATCTCCTAGTCAATTATGATAGCACATACCCGTTATCCTAGCACTCGAGAAGCAGACACAGGAGAATTTTTAGTTCAAGCCCAGTTTAGGCTACCCTATCATCTCTGTCTCTGTCTGTCTCTATCTCTGTCTCTGTCTCTGTCTGTCTGTCTGTCTGTCTGTCTCTCTATATATATATAGATATAGATATAGATATAGATGGATAGATAGATACAGATATAGATATATATAATGTCTATCACTTATATATAATGCATGACATAATCAAAGCTCACTGATAGAAAGAAATAGATAAATATTGCCAAATACTTCTATAGAGTAGATATACGTAAAGAACTATGGTAACACAAGAGAAGCACTATCAATTCATCCACTGAATAAAATATTTACCCATATATTTGTACATATTTCATGTGTATCTCATATCTATCTTACTGAAGCTTCACTTAGTATGTATTAACATATATTCATGTAAATATTGTTCACATGGGATTGTAGAATTGGGTTCTAAAAATTAAATGCATGTTCCCGGACAGAAATAAAAGACAGGCCCTCTGAGGATACAAAGAAACACTAGCAAAGATGTAAAGGGCTACAGAACAGAAGCACGCTCATCTAGGAAGCAGGGTTTCTACTGTACTCTAGTCACAGACCCAGAGTGAAGGGCTGGGGTCAACAGGTGAATAAATGCAGTGATTCCCCTATGAAACCACTGAAACGAACAAAAATAATCCATGGTCTTGGGAGTGTACTTTTTCTGGACACTGAATTAACATTCTTAGTAGCTAAATGGCATGCGTGAAGAATATTCATCAAGCATGTGCCAAACACTTGGTTTAATCCCCAGCATCACACACAGGCACCAAGACAGAGAAACAGAAACAGAGAATGAGAATAAATAATGCAATTAGACTCCAAATATATTTAGGTGTTTGTGTGTTTGTTTGTTTGTTTTGAACTCTGAAAGAACCTTCTATGATAATCTGGCTGAGATTATTCTTTCTTCAAACATGTCTGTTGTCTACCACCATATTTCACACTGGTTTTGTGTTTAAGTTAGTATGCTTCTAGCCTGTTTGATAACTGTTGTATGACTCTAGCTGACATGCTTGTGGTATAAAATAGCATATCAATAACAATATTTAGCCTGTCTTTTCTTATTTATTTTGTAACTTCTACTAATAGCTAGTAAGAAAATTACAGTGTTCCTTGAAACTCTATCCCTCTTACATTATTTACCCTTTACAACTTCAGTTTTTTGTTGCTTTGTGTTGTTTGAGACACAGTCTCACATTGTAGCTCAGCCTGGCCTTAAACTCACACCAATCCTTCTGCCTCAGCATCCTCAATTCTGAGATTACATGTGTAAACCATAGATTTTATTTTTACTATTGCCTTTAATTAAGACTTTTGATGGTAGGCACTATGAGGGCCAGTAGAGTAATGACGGCATTGAAGTTTGCCATTTTGTACCTAAAACTTCTACACACCAGATTAGTACCTCAGGAAAAAAAAAAATGACTCATTCCTAAGAGAAAACCTTAGAAGTAATATTCCAAATGGATGGATTTTCTCTGTGTCCTAAATATTTAAATAAAACTTAAATTTTAGCATAGCAGTGAGAAAAATAAATCTTTGTAAAGCAAATATATTTGCCTGCCTTAACTCATATTAAAGCTTTGCATGAAATCTCAACAGCTTAAGTATTTAATCAGCCAACTGGTATTTTCCACTTTTAATTCTATCAAGATTATTTAATTCCTGTAGCCTACTTATTTTACCTTGTTTAACATTTCAAAAGACATTTTCTAAAAATTATTAGTATGATATACATATATAGAAAGAGTAATAAAAAGTTTATTAAAACTACAACACCCATTTTAAAACATAATTAGCTTCTATAACTGCACATGAATGAAGCAGGTGAACCTGTTAGCTCATGGAATTTGATACTAAATCTCAATATAAGATACTCTTTTTTTCAAATCTATATTCAAGGGACCAAAGTTGCTAGACAGATAAACTGTCTAGAAATATTCACAAGCAAAAAAAGTGCTAAAAGTAGGCAACTTCATCTTTCCAAATTTGTCACCAACTTTCAAAAGCTAGTTTATTAAAGGTTAAGAGCAATAAGTCCTTTGCTCAAGACTTGTTATCTACAGTCCTTCCTTGGATCCAATGCAGCTAAAAACTTACCCTGTGGAAGGCACTCCTGTGGAAACAAGGGTCCTTTCAGTCATGAGGAAATGCTTACATGCCAAGTGCCTAGGACTGCCACCTCTGTTATAATACAACAAAGACAAACTGACTCTTCTAGTAGACAGCTAAAAACACACTAAACAGAACTCTAAGACCTTTCTGCCTCCATCTTTGCTTGCCCTGCTTAGACTGGCTTGGCCAGTGAAGCTATGTGCATCGTCTATCTGTTCTTGTCAACTTTCTTCTGACTGCCCCACCTAAACCACCATCTGTCCTCTTCACAGACAGCATCTATGATGGAAACTTACTGGTGTGCCTGCTTCATCTTCTCTCTCCTTTACAACTGAAGCGCCCTGCTCCATGAGAAGCGCCACACACATGGTGAGTGAGTGTGCTGGTCAACTTCTCATATGCGGCTGCTTCATTCAAAAGCAGTCACACTGCCTCTGGCAGTACCAAGTTTCATTCTTTTACAATATTTGTAAAGGAACTAAGAAATTTATGGTTTTTGCATATTTCAAATTTTAAATACTTCAAATTTTAAAAATAAGCTTATTGCAAGATCACCGTGGAAATTCTTTCCCTAATACTTTGCCCACCCAGCCTCAGATATGCACCAGCCCTACCCTGTAGAGCAGCGGTTCTCAAGTGGAGGGTCATAGCCCCTTTGAAGGACCAATGACGCTTTCATGGGGGTTGCCTAAGACCCCATCCAAAAGCACTGATGTTTATAATTCATGACTATAGCAGAATTAGTTATGAAACAGTAATGAAAATAATTGTATGGTTGGGGCCACCACAGCATGAGGAACTGTGTTAAAGGGTCACAGCATTAGGAAGGTTGAGAACACTGCTCTAGAGAAATGTCTCACACTCAACAATGGGTGACAAAGTACATTTCATCATTTCCAGTGGATCCAGAAAGCAAAAACAAAGGTGGAACCTTAGATTCAGGTTCCAATGCTGTTGAGACACAAAATCTACATATGCAAAAATCATTTTAACCTGAATGCATTAATAAATCATTTATATAAAAATAATCCTATAAATATTGATAATGCCACTTTATATTTCAAATTTCATAGCAAAATATAAGTAAACATTTATATTTATTTACAAATTCACAAAAAGAAAGATGGAAACAATAGAAGAAACCAAGCAGACTACCCAAGGGCCTTTTTCCTTATTGATTCCTCTCTTAAGCATGCATAATTAAAGCAATCCATATTCCCTTGTAGCATAAAAGGGAACCAACACCAAGACAGGAAAAACAAAGCTATTTTGAGCAACCCACAACCAAGCTGCCAAAACAATATATAGAGGACCCACAGTCACACTGGAGTCACTAAGCTCCTGTCCTCTTGTCTCATATTCAGTGTGCACCTCCTGGTAATGTTCCGACAAGTCAGTAGCTGTTACACATCTTTTCATACACAATGGGCAGATGAAACCCTGTGAAATAACAACTTTTAGTTTTTAGTTTCTTCTTTTATTAAAATAAGACATGAGCATGCAAACATATATAAGAAGGAATAAACAAATCTCTTTTTAGTATAGGTCAGGGATGTTTCAAGGTGTATCTGCAAAAGGTGAAAGGTGCTTCTGAAGCAGAACTTTAAAAATTAGTTCCCATTTTCACATTAGAAATTTTCTTTGGTTTATTTGTTCACTATGGTATGCAGCTGCTTTAGTTCAAACACTCTTGGCTTATGCTTTTTAAATTATTTTTTTGTTTGTGGTACTTTGTCCATCGTTATCTGAAACCCAGTACTGGAAAGTTAGATTTTATTTTAGATCAAGATATTTCTAGCAGGTACAACAAATACCTTTATGTGATATGTTCTCAACAAAGAAACTGTCTTAATTAAAGTAATTTTAGTCTTTACTGTGTTCTACTCAGCAAAGATCACATCTTCCCATAGCCATAATCCCCAATACTAGATGTTTCCTTCTGATCCTCTGGGCTAAGTAAGTCTGTGGTGTTCTGAATAAGAATGCCCCCCCAACAGGCTCCTATCTGCGAATGTTTAGTCATGGGGGTGGCACTATTTGAGAAGGATTAGAATTGATTAAGAGGTGTGGCCTTGCTGGAGGAAGTGTGTTACTGATTGTGGGCTTTGAGGTTTCAGAAGCCCATGCCAGGCCCAGTCTCTCTCTTTGTGTACATACCAGCTTTCGGCTACTGCTCCTGCGTGCTGCCATCCTCCCCGCTGTGATGATAACAGACTGAAACTCTAAGTAAGGCCACCAATTAAAAACTTTCCTTTGTAAGAGATGCTTTGGTGTCTCTTCACAACAACAGAACAGCAACTAAGACAAAACTATGCCAACAATATCTACATTTTAAATTATAGGATATTATAGTGACTTATGGCTTGGGATTATGTCAGATATGAATAATAAAAGAATAAGCACATAAAGGCGTTGAGAACAGATGGACAAAGTAAATTAATACAACAGTAGGAATAAAGGTTTATAACTTAGGAGTTTTTGATATAAAAACAAATGTAGACTTAGGTCCCTAAGACCTAGTCAGTTCCTGGGGCATGTCTTAGAGAGGTCTGTTTTGACCTTGGTGCCTTCCTGTTTCTCTGTTTTTGTCTGCTTCTAGATGCCATGATAACCAGCTTTGCTCAGTAATGCCCTCTCTGACACAGTGTTCTACCCAATACAAGCCCCAATAAGAGAGCTAAGCAACCATGGACTGCCACCACTAAGCCAAGATAAATCCTTCTTTCTTGTGGTGGTTTGAACAAGAATGGCTCCCATAGGCTCATATATTTGAATGTTTGGTCATCAGAGAGTGGCAGTACTTGACAGAAATTAGGAGGTGTGGCTTTGTTAGAGTCGGTGTGGCCTTGTCGTTAGGGGTGGGCTTTGAGGTTTCAAGGGCCCAAGCCAGTCAGTGTGTCTCTCTCTCTGTCTGCTGCCATAGACCTGGATGCAGAATTCTCAGCTCCATGTCTGTCTGTGTGTCATCACGCTCCGGCCATGAGGACGATGGACTAAAGTGCCCAGACTGTAAGCAAGCAGCCATGAAACACTCTGTTTTCTAAGAGTTTCTTTGATCATGGTGTCTCATCACAGAAACAGAACACTGACTAAACATTCCCCTTTTGTTGTTTAATTTCAGGTAATGAAAAGCTGTCTAGTATAATATCTAAAGCACACATATTACCCAGTACAAAGGAAGGCATTCAGTAAACATCACCTAGTATCACCATCACTATATTAGCCCCCCTCTTTCTGTGTGTGTGTATGCGTGTTTGTGTATGTGTGTGTTTGTGTGTGTTATGAGCACAAGTATACATGTAAGGGTGCACCATCGTACATGTGTGGGTACACATTACATATATGTGCAAGTGCATATGGAAGTCAGAAGAGAACTAAGCTTCAGTGTTGCTCCTCTTTAAGACAAGCTCTCTTAGCAGCCCAGAACTCAGCATGCAGACTCAGACAATGCTGGCCCTCCAGAGTACTCCAGGGATCTTCCTATTTCTACCTCCCTAATGGTGGAACTGCAACCACACATCACTACCATTTTATTTAACATTGTGGAGATAGAACTCAGTTCCTCCTTGCAAATACTTTACCAATGAAGATATCTCTTAAAATTCCGTCATGCCCTTGTTTATATCTCATAAAAGGAAATTATCCAAGGGGCAAGAGCAAGAAACACAAATTCACCTTTTTAAAAAAACTGGTCAAAGAGTTGTCTTCCAGACACCCACATCTCAAGTCTAGAACTACAGAACAGCACTTTAAAAGATGGCTCTTGATGGTTTTGGTTTCTTTTGGCCACTAAGGGTTTTTGAGTATGTTTTATTCTGGTCATCACTGTTAATGGAAAATGGGCACACCCAGCCATCCAACCATTCATTAAAACAGATTTGGTGTATGATTATTTTGCTCTAGCTACTAGATGTGCTGTTGAAAACAAAGTAAAAAAGACAAACTCGCCTCTCTCAAGAAGCTTACAGACTTACCAAGAATATTGTTTTAGACTTCACAAAACCAAAAAAATCCTTCTGGACCTGCATTCAGAGCACATGCACAGTCTCGGCCCCTCCACTGTCACACCCTGGTGGCAGCCAGCATCATACTACAGACAGATGTCCCTACACACCCACGCTTTGCCTGCTATGTTTGTTTTCAACGTGGCAGCTAAACAGGGTATTCTATGACAAACATATTATCAAATCTTGTCATTTCCCTGCTCCGGATTCTCCAGCGGCTTCTCTAACTCAGAGAATTAAGCACTAAATGTGTATAATGTCTACAAGGCCTGAAAGAAGTGGCCTGATTACAGCACGGAGCCAGCCTGCGATCACTCAGCACTCTAGAGCTACACGAGCCTCCTGGCTTGTTTTCAGCACACCAGTCTGGCTCTTAGCTCAAAGAGTTCCTGTGCCTGACACTTCCTTGGCTCATTTCTTCACCTTCTTCAGCTCTAAGACATGCCATCACCACCCTTTCCACTGGGAAAAATTTCAGTGACAACTATATAAACCTAGAGCTTCAAATATACATGTACTCCATCTTCTTTTCTGCTTATTTTTCTCAGTAACACCAGTATCTATCACAGTATATTTTTAGATTGTTTTGTTTCTTGACTGCCTACATAGCAAATACCAGGCCATCCAGGGCATGGGGTGAGATCTGTCTCCAAAACAAAAACGTCTGTATCGTGAACATATGTAAACATAGTCAAAAAAATTAACAAGTAAAATCCAACAATATACTAAAATAGTAGTTAACGACACATCATTGTCAAGTGAATTTACCCTAAGAATACAAAGGTACAGCAATATTATTTTAAGGGCATGTAATTCATCATGGAACAAAGAAAAAATCATATCAACATGTAATACATGTGGGAAAAGCACTCTGTGATAGGCAAGATTCATTCAAAAGGATAAGGGAAGGGAGAAGTGGGGAGAAGACAGCAGGCAGCGTGTGCACTGCTGTGATGTGCAGTAGGGCTGTGGACTGCAGGTGCCTTGCTTTCTTCCTAGACTGGAGAGATTAGCCGAAATTTAAGGCTTTTACAACTGAGACTGAGTATAGCCATAGGTTTTCTTTATTCTTTTTTTTTCTATAATGAACAAATATTATCTGCTTCTTGAAAATAAAAGTAGTAATACAACTTTAATGCTTTGTAATTGAAATTTAAGCTTATTTACATTTCCACTATGTTTTAATAAGTTAACAAAGATAAAGTTTAACAAGTCATAAGTGAAAACAGAAAATACTATAAAATATGACACACAACCTAATGCTTAATTAATAGCTTATAATAGTACAAACATACACATTAAGTGTAGGTTCTTGAAAAAAACTAAGATATTCTTCATTAAATTGAGATGATGACAACATAAAAGACAAATTGATAATATTAATTTTCAGTCTTAATACAGTTTTTCAGTCTTATATTCAAATACTGGTTACTTGTATAAATAGAACTCAAAAGTCACACTGTAATAATGCAATTTATGAAAAAACTTCCCTATGAACATAACTTAGGTTCCCAATCATTTTTGTATTCACTGGTTTTTCCTTAAGTAACAATGAATTTTATTCTCTATAACATTTCATACCTCTGAAGAACTTTCATTATTGACATCCACTGTATTTATAGGCGCTGCTGATGAATCTAAATCAGATCCTTGAGAGCCAACTCTCCCAGGAGTCTGAAAAAGAAAGGAGAAAATCAAAGTTAATATAGCAACAAAATATGTTAAGATATTATATTAATAAGCTATGCAACAACATAAACTATGCCACACATGGAAAGTAAGCATGCTCACGACAGCCAGCAGTACCAACAGTTACCCGTACGGAATAGTGACCTTTGCTCTGTGCACAGCAAGATCTCTATAAGCATTTCCAATTTTTATTTTGTTTAAATAAAGCTTTTAAATATAATGCTTTATAACCTTCAATCCACTTTCATAAAACATATTTAATCACAATGGTATCTCGGAGACAGGTAAGACATCTGTCCCTGTGGAAAAAACTATCAATGCAGCTAAATGACACACTGTTAACAACCAAAACAGACACAAGCAAGGGGGGAGGGAGAGAGAGAGAAAGAGAGAGAGAGAGAGAGAGAGAGAGAGAGGCATGCAAGCCTCCCACTTTACCCAAGACTGAAGGAAGGCACACAAACTAAGAAACCTGCCAAGGACACATGACTAATAAATAGAGGAAAAGGTTTTAATTGGAACAATGTGGTTCTGAATCACTCATCAATACTGATTCTTTATTAGAAATCCTACAGAAATGTTCAAGTACCCAAGATTGAAAACAATTCACTACAAGTTTGCTTCAACACATAAAAATACTTTTATATTTAAAAATATTTATACTTAAAATAAGACAAATCAAATAGCCCATCTTCCTTTTTGTTTCCTTATTCATATACTGCACATGGCCAGTATATATTTTATCTAAATACCAAATCAAAAATGAACTCCTACCAGTTAAAACATTAAAATTATATTAGAAAGTATAAAACAGCTGGGTATGGAGGCATACCTGAAATCACAGCACACAAGGGGCAAAGGCAGGCTACTGCAATTTACAGATCAGCCTCAGTTACAAATCGAGATATCCATCTGTGTGTGTGTGGATGTGTTTGTGTGTATACACACATATATTCTTTCTGCATAAATACATATACATATGCAGTATAATTATATAAGCTCTATATAACAACATTAAAAACAACTATTTCAAAATAATGATAACTATACAATTGCAAAGGGTTTGGGTTTTAGTTTTCCTCAATTTTTGCTTTTGCTACTGTTTCTCACAATTTAACCATACTTGCATTACTTTTATATTTAAAAATATTTACTTAAAATAAAACTAATCAGATACTCCACATTCCCTTTTATTTCCTTATATACTTCACATATTTATTTATAGTTTTTGTTTTTATATAAATTGGGACAAGCAGGAAATGACAACAGCTAATTACAGTCTGAAGAAAATTCCCAAACTCTTCTTAAACACAGTCATTCAAAGTAGGACATGAGACTACATTTTTATTTTCTATGCTGGAAAGAGATTAATCAAACATACCATGATAACAACGGGGAAACTGGAGCTGGAGAGACGGCTCAGCAGGTAAGAGCACTGTCTGTCTTGCAGAAAACTAGGGCTCAGTTCCCAGCACCTACATGCTGGCTCAGCCATATGCATCAGGTAGACATGTGGTCCACATATACATGCAGACATTCATACACATAAAATAAACATAATAAACAAGGAGGAAACTGAATGGCTTTAAACTTAAAAACAAACAAACAAAAACAAAAACTTACAAGCTAAACACCCCTAATCTTAAAATCTGGCATGTTCTAAAATCTTACAATTTTTTTCAGTGTTTGTTTTGTTTGTGGGTTTTGTTTTTGTTTTTTGAAACAGGGTTTCTCTGTGTAGCCTTGGCTGTTCTGCACTTGCTTCATAGACCAGGCTGGCCTTGAAATCACAGAGATCTGCCTGGCTCTGCCTCCCTGAGTCCTGGGATCACAGGTGTGCATCGGCACATCCAGCTACATCTTGCACTTTTTGAGTACCAACACGATACAACAAGTAAACAATTCACCAAGCTTGGTGGCACCAGCCTGTAACAGCAGCAATAGGGAGACTGAGGCACGAGGGTCCTTATTGAGGCCTGGTAGGCTGTGTAAGACCCTGCCTAAGGAGAAACATAAAAGGGATAAGGAAAAGGTGTAACATTTCACAACCAACTATTCCACACACAAAATTATTTAAAATACTATATAAAAGTGCCTTTAGTTTAAATGTATAATGCGTGTATGAAATATAAATTAATTTCGTGTTTAGGGTTGGTTCTCCTTTCCAAGATACTTCACCTGCATACAAGCCAATCTGAGCCCGGAAACATTTTCAGTCACTGTCATTTCCAAAAGGAGATATTCAACCTGTACTTGTCTTTGCTAGTGTCCTCAGAAAGCACTCAAGAAAGAAAGATCATCTTGTGCGTAGCCATTGTTTTAACACAGAGAGCTAGAGGATACCGCAGCACAAGTCAGAGGGATGTCCTAACTGTGGCATAAAGGATGACGCCAGCGCTCTTCCCAATGAAGGGGCAGCAGTGGGCCATACAAGAACAGCTGCTACTGTACCCTGAGGCCTACCACACCACTTGAGGAAAAACAGAATTTTGAAAAAAAGCTAAAGATGATGTAAAAGTTAATCTCTGGCCAAAAGTGAAAGAAAATGAGAGGAGCTAGACATAGGGGGTGCACATTTATTCATTAGTACCAAGATGTGCTGTCCAAGCTGATGGCTCTGTGGCCCCCATCTTCAGCAGAACCAGGCAAACAGGGCAAGTAAACTGTACATGGATGGACGCAGGGAGCAGATTCCACCACAGAGTCCAGTCAAGTCAACAGCTTTACTGTGCTTTCACTTTCTCTTCAGGCTCATTTCTCAGAATAAAAAGAGCTGTCTCTTTGACAGAAAATAACTCAACTAGTAGAAACAATAGCATACTGAAAAAACCATAAAAATTAAACACAAAGGAAGGACATGTATATTATTCCATTTAAAACCTACAGTTTCTTCCTGCCCACGTGGCTCAGCAGGCCTTAGAACCTGAACGTCATTTGCTGTCCTCAGTGTGTGGTGACTGTCTTTTCTGCTGGGAAACTACCCTGAGAAAGTCAGCTAAAAATAGTTTAGGAAATGACCACAGTAGAATTGGTGCTGATGGCAGTGACGTCACTTGGAAGAAAAGGCCTGCGCCTCCGGAAAGCCCACAGGGCTCACTCTGCTATTTCTCATGAACCACACCGACTGATGGCTCTGTAACCTGTCCTTGGGCAAAAGTCAGGATCATCCTCCTGAGTATGGCGTCAGGCCAGGTTTTGAATCTGCAGTCTTCACAGTGCAGAGAGTGAGGGAGGCGTGACGCTGGCGTAATGGGGAGAGGAGGACCATAGGTCTCCACTTGTCTCCTCGTCTCACTTGTCGTAGTCTTTTCATCCTTACAACCGTTCTGAGGTGCCTGTCTTTGTAGGGAAATAGGCCAAGTTTTTAAATCTGGACTGAGACACAGCAGGTTCTTGTGAAACTTCAGTCAGGTGATTTTCCAAATAGCATAATGGTGATCCCAACCTTCTCTTCAGAAGATTGTTCTCCCACTGATAACATTTGCCATCTATGTCTTCAGTATTTTGATGACAGGCTCAAGTCTTCAGTGATATGTATGGGGAAGGAGATTGATTGGTGATTACTAGACTTTGTCATGGAGGGTTTTGTTTGAATTTGGGATTTTTGTTTTTATCTACTGCACTGATCTCAAACAGCTTTATAGAAACAAATTTGGGAGGGGGTATCAAAAGCCAAGCATTATCCTAACTCCTTTTCAGTGACCCAGTGACCAATTCTTAATTATCATGAACACAATGGTATATTGATTTAACATTTCTTCTACTCGGTACTTATGTGAAAGGAGTTACATGTTTTTCAGAAGTAGAATTCTCAGATTTTTCTTCTTGTGTGAAGGCTAAAGTTGTGCTTGAAGTTTAAATTACTTTGTTGAAGAGATCTATAAAATAAAAATGCCTCTAACCTGTAAGGCCCCTTGCGCAAGGACAGATAATTTCCTGGAAGGGTGTGGGCTATTAAGCGTATACAATAATAAGCCACATGTTTTCGCTTCTTTAAACAACATTGGTTGCCTCAAATGTCCAAGATGTGCCTGGTCACACATAGGCCAAAGGCATGCAGGCAGGAAGTACGTCAGGAGGTGTGCTTGGCCCCGACTGGACAAGGGCAGGAAGGATGTAGCCTTGTGGGTTTCACCTTTATAAGCACCAGACTAATGTAATTTGAAGTCATTCTCTAGGAATCCTTGATATGAACCTGGCCAGTGTCTATCATCCTGGCCAGTGTTTAAAAACGTTTGCTTCAAATTTGGCTCAAACACTGTGGTAATGGCTTATTCTCACCTAGTGGGATTTGCTCTTGGGCTTCTCTGATTTGCTGATACTATGGAGGAGCATGCCTTGTCTTCCATAGTCACTTTAAAATTTTCACAACTTAACTTTGTAAAACTTTCTAAACTTATTCATTGTATGTCTTTACTATACTGAATGCCCATGAAATATTTATATTTAATTTGTAGTTTATAAACTTTTAACTTTATATTTTGTTTTGTCAATGTTAACTCCTCCAAAAAGTAATTTAAGATTCTTTCCCAAAATGATATACTCAAAAACAAGACTTGGTGTTGCATGCTTGCCTGTCATTCTTGCATTCTGGGAGGCTGAGGAATGGAATAAAGAAGGTTAAAGGCAGCAAGGATGCTATGGGAAAGAAAGTTTGTTCAGAATGCTGATCCAAATAGCACTTTAGAGTTAATGCAAAAACCAGACAACTCTGTTCCAAACACGGGTCAATAATGCAGAGATTTTTAAATATTAAAAAGGAAAAAGTGTTTTCAAAACAAAAATCCAGATCACCAAAAATAAAGCACAAACAGCAAGTGTACAGGGTTCTAGGACCAAAATCAGATAACAGCAATAGTCACAGTCTGTATTAGAGACCAAAAGTATCACACAAGGTGGCAGACAGAAAGAAGTAAGGCCCACTAGGAACTCAGAAAGTGGATACTACTACTGCTCTTTGCCATAAACAGAAACTTTTAACAACACTTTAAGTCCTCTCATGTTTGGGCTTGAAGTTTGATCAAGACTTTTCCAGAAGCCAGAGAAAGAACATTCCAAACAGTGAATTATCTACAAAAATGAAAAACATCTATGGTTTTTATTCTTTGTTATGTTCAAAACAAAGCTATGATTAAAGTTAAAAAAAAAACAAATAAATGAAAATACCATGCATTTATTTTACTACTACCTCAAGACCCAGGTATGCTACTCCTAAACATATATACCCAAAAGATGCTCCACCATACCACAAGAACTATTTTCATAGCAGCTTTATTTGTAAAAGCCAGAAACTGGAAACATCACAGATGTCCCTCAACCGAAGAATAGATAAAGAAACTATGATACATTTACACAATGGAATGCTACTAGGCTATCACTAACAAGGAAATCTTAAAATTTGCAGGCAAATGGATGGAACTAGGAAAGACCATTCTGAATGAGGTAACCCAGACCCAGAAAGACACGCATGGTATGTACTCATTTATAAGTGGGTATTAGCCACATAGCACAGGATAACCATGCTACAACCCACAGACCAAAGAAGCTAAGTAACAAGGAGAGCTCAAGGGAGGATGCTTGAATCCTACTAAGAAGGGGAAATGAAGTAAACATCAGAAGTGGAGGGAGAGAGGGAACTGGATGAAAGAGGGAGTGGAGAGGAATTAGGAACAGGGAAAGCAGAGATGGAGGTGAGATGAGAGAGCTGGAAGAGAGAAGGGAAATTGGGGTTGGAGCATCTCTGGAACATGCTGGAGACCTGGGGTGGGGGAGGTTCCTGGGAAGGTACAGGGGTGATCCTAGATGAGACTCCTAGTATCAGGGGACACTCAGACTGAAATGGCCACATCCTGTAGCCAGGCAGGACTTCCAGTGGAGGGAGGGGCACACCAACCCATCCAAAAAACCCTCAACCTGAAATTTGTCCTGCCTACAAGATGTGCAAGGATAAATAATGAAACAGAGAGTGGGGGAATGGTAAAGCAATGGCTGGCCCAGCCTGAGACCCACCTCATGGGAGAGACCCAACCCCTGACACTACTAGTGATACTGTGCTATTCTTGCAGACAGGAACCTGGCATAACTGTCATCTGAGAGGCTTCATGAAGCAGTTAATAGAAACGGAGGCAAAGACTCACAGTCAACATTAGGCACAACTCAGGGAGTCTTGTGGAAGAGTCAGGGGAGGGTTGAGAGAGCTGGAGGGGTCAAGGATACCACAAGAAGACCTACATAGCCAACTAACCTGGGCCCAGGGGCTCACAGAGACTCAGCCACTAGCCAAAGAGCATTTATGAGCTGGACCTAGATCCTCTACACATATGAAGCTGACAGGCTGCTTGGTCCTTAAGTGGGTCCCCAACAACTGGAGTGGGGTGGGGGGGCTGTGTCTGACTTGGCCTCTGTTGCCTCCCTCTGAATACTGTTTCTCTATCAGGCCTGCATTGTCTTGCCTCAGTAAAAGAGGAGGCACTTATTCCTGGTTTGACTTGATATACCAAACAGACTAAGAAAAAAATAAAACAAAAATATTTTTCCATTCACCATTTATCTGATTTTTCACACCAAGCTTCAGTTTTCTCTGGGTACTAATGCCATGTCCTACAGCCTATTAAAATTCAGCACTTCTGGGACATTATGCAAACCACACAGACTGAAGGATCTATTTCATAAGACTTGCCATCACCAAGGAAAAATCCTGAAGTTATCCAAACTTCCGTCCACTGACCATAAGTCAAGGGTTCCCACAACCTGTCTTCTGGTTCAGTGACTTGTTGTAAAGGGTCAAAGGCCCAGAGAAACATTTTACTTATTTTACTATAATGGATACAAATGAACAGCCAAATGAAGAAGGGTTTAAGGCAAGATCTGGGTGTATTGTGAGCAAAGGAACTCTTGTCCCATTGGAATTTGGAACATGCCTCCTTATCAAGTAATGGACGTGTTCAATAACTCAGACACTCTCCAAACTTGCAAGCGCAAGATGTTTATGGAGGTGCCATTACTTAAGCATGACTGATTAAATCACTGCCATTGGTGATTAACTTAACATCCAGCCCTTCTTCATCCTGGGGTTGGAAGGTGCAGCTCAAAGTTCCAAACTGGAATCTCTGGGTTAGTGTCTCTGGCAACTGAAGCAGAGAATTATGGTGTTTTCATTAGTTTGGCAATCAGCAAGAGCACCTCAGGGCAACTACCCACTGCTAGCCTACCCTTGTATAATACGGAACTGCACAGTGGGCACACTAGCAAGTAGCAGGAGTAGCCTGAGGAAATAATGACCCTAGCTCTAGAAATCCGACAACCTGAAACTTACCTCAGCCTAGGGGGTTAGGGTCAGCATGCTTCATGAGGCCCACATGCTAGGGGAAGGCAGTTAACTGCCCCTCACAAACCACCCTAGTCCGCTGCTCAACTAACTCTGCAGCAAGACTTCAGTAACAAGAGCCCTACCCTCTCATTGCGCAGTTCTCCCATTAGAGCTGCCTTCCTTTCAACACCTTGTCTCACCTTACCACCCAGCCTGTGTTGCTCCAGCAGCCAGACTCATTGCAATGACACAAGTAGTCTCTAATCTGAAACAACTAGGGAAGCATCAGTTACCACCTCATGCTGGACCTGATAATAAGGCACGGCTGTCCCAGATTTAAGGCCTGCTTTACAACAAAGCAAGTTCAAGTCCAACTTGAGCTGTTAAGCAAGATCTTGTCTCAAAATAAAAATTTCAAAAAGAAGGGAAGGGTTTGAAGTCATATCTCAGTGGTAGAGCACTTGCCTGGCATCTTCAAGGCCTTAGGTTCAATCCCTAATACAACAAACAAACAAACACAAAACTTTAGAGAGTCACCTCATTAGCACAAACTAAAGGTGAAGTTGAAAGGGCTCACTACAAATCAAGAATGAAGCTGCTTTCACTATTACAGGAAATTCCAAAGGACGTAATAGTCTGTGGCATAAACTAAGATGGACCCAACCATGCATTTCTTACAAATAACATCACATCAATAACCTCATTAGGAAACAAGAACATCTATGATATCCAAACAAGCAATAAATAACTATAATATACAGAATATCGTAGATTGTTAATAATATACAATTGGCTCATATTACTAACAACTAAGATAATGCAGCATTAGCCTCTGCAAGACTGCTATCAACTAAACACAAACTTGAAAAACAAAACGAAAACCCGTCCTTTATTGGCCAAAAAGAAAGCAGGGCTGTGATCATTACCTACTGTACATAATACCTAAAAGGAACAACTGTCCTTAAAGCCTAAAGCAGAGGTTTTCTTTGAAACAGCTTGTTGATCTAATTCAGCCTAGTTGTTTACTTAATGAAATTTAGATAATCTGAGCTGAGGATGTCACTTAATGGTAAGGGCCCTGCCTAAGCATGTTTAAAGTCCCAGCAAATACAAATGTATGCGAAATACATACACATACAATCTACATGTCAGAATCATACTAGCACCACCATGGAAAGTTACCAGAATCAAAATGGAATCACTTAAATCAACCCTAAGAAAAAATAAAGCTGTGAGATTATTAGGGAAAAATCCTCACACAACTGGTGGTGCTGCCACAGAAGGTTACGAGACCTGCAACCTTGCACAAAGATCAGCACAACTTTATACACACAAACAAAGAAAAACCTTCGTTGGGAGCATCTGCCCAGCAACTTGGACTGAAACTACCCTTGTTATTAATCTTTGTAGCTAATAATTCTTATTTCAAAATATCTTATGTATTCTTCCTGATTCTTTTGCCTTTAAAATTCTTCCTTTGTCACCGCCTCCTCGAATATATTCCTAGTTTACTACAGCACATGGTTTACTATTGCCACTGCAGTATTATTCTATTCTATTCTATTCCCATAGAAATGAGCACGAATCTGTGCAGGCTCTTCCTCTGCCTGCTGTGTAGGTTGGCAGTTATCATAAAAAATAAAAATAAACCAATAGCTACAGCTTTCAAGCGTAACTGAAAATCTTCACCAACAAAGAGCTGGCAAGCATCTGGAGAATGGGCGTGTACAAGACAACCACTTTACAGATCAGTAAGAAGGCTTTTCCACTAGCTGGAGAGTCTCTGAGTCACATTTTCCTACGACTCCACACTGTGCCCCTAACTCTGCATCTGAGTCTCCATCAGGAAAGATCAAGCAGAGAAAAGCAAGCTCTTGAGTGGGAAACTGTCCTTAGGTCACGCTCATAGCCTAATTACTAGAAGAGATACAGAACTGCCTAGGTAAATCCCCCTACTGTGAAAGTAATGAAACTGAGCGAAATGGTAACTTTATCATGGTGCCTTTATCACACAGAAAACATGAGTTCAGCAAATTTACAACCCATATCATCTCAAAGAACCAAGTAAACCAGCAGAAGCCAAGTTAATGAAAGACTAATCTCACAGAAAGTTAAGTAATGCTAAATTCAATTTTTAAAAATCTTTGGAAAACACAGTCAGATATTGCTGTGGTCTGAATGGATAAGATGAAAATGTGTATGTCTGAAACTTATGAGGAGGTTAAAAGTTAGGACCTTCAGGAGCTAACTAAGCCATCATGGCAGTCTTCAGGAATAAATTGCTAATCTGGGTAGTGACAAAATATTGAGGTTTCGCATTCTATAAAGAATAAAAACATACGTCTCCAGGCCTCCTGCTCCTTGACCAAGGGTTAGTCCCAAGCTCACACATGGCAGCTCACCACCACCTGTAACTGTAGCTTTCAGGGAGCAACTGGACACCACCTCCTGATACCTTCAGCACCAGACACACACCTAGCACACATATACATGCAAGCAAAACACTCACATACAGTGAAAATTTTTAAATATTTAAAAAAGAAATCAAACGACATTAAGAATCTCTTAAAAATATAACTTTTGGGAATAATTTTGCTTTCTTTCGCCATCATTCCACCATAAAAACTAATTAGAAGGCTAGGTATGGTGGCGCATGCCTCTAATGCCAACACTCTGGAGGCAGAGGCAAACAGCTACCTGTGAATTCAAGTCCATCCTGGTGTGCAGAGAGAGAGATGGGGGGTAGGGGAGTGGAAATCAAGAAAGAGGGAATGAAATAGAAAGAAATCAAGTAAGAAGGGGGAAAACTAATTTAAAACATTTCACAAATTCAAAAAGGTTGAAAAGACATCTTCTGTACACAGACCCTGGGAAGCACTACTTGTGGGAGTTTGAACGGAAATGGCCCCCATAAGCTCACTTTCCATAACAGTGCCATTATTTGAAAGGATTAGAAGGTGTGGCCTTGTCGGAGGAAATTTGTCCCTGGGGATGGGATTTGAGGTTTTAAATGCTCAATACAGGCCTAATCTGTCTCTGTCTCTGTCTCTGTCTCTGTCTCTGTCTCTGTCTCTGTCTCTGTCCCTCCGTCCCTCCCTCCCTCCTTCCCTCCCTCTCTCTCTCTCTCCTTGCTGCCAGCAGATCTGATGTAGATCTTTCAGTTACCTCTCCAGCACCATGTCTGCCCGTGTGCCACCATGTTTCCCGCCATGACAATAAGGGACTAAACCTCTGAAACTGTAAGCCAGCCCCACTTAAATGTTTCCTGTATAAGAATTGCCATGGCCATGGTGTCTCCTCACAGCAATAGAAACCCTCCCTCACTAAGAGAGCATTAAGTACATTATCTGAGTACATCATGCAGCATCAGGATCCCCTGCCCACTATCAGAGCCAAACCCCTGACACAGAGGGATCGTGAGAAGGTACACTGCGACCAACACGTCCAGCTCCATGACCAGCAGATGGTGAGAGCGGCACCAGCACATGTGAGGAACTTTATCATCACCCCTTCCTTCTGCCAGACCTTCAGAGTCAGGGACGCTGCTGCTCAGCTGGATGAACTAAACGTGATGGGTTTGCTTAGGCCCTGGAGCAGCAGAGGTCAGGTGAAAGCACTGAACTGCTAAAGTCAAGGCCATCATAGTTATTGTGATAGCAGCACAGGCAAAGCAATGTCCATAATGGCTTGACCTGTAATGGGCAGCACAAGCTAAGTGACTTTTATGGTGGCATGATTCATATGGAACTTTGGTACTGGCTAATCATGGTGTTTCCAGGCATGAAATAAATAAGCTGACTCCATTTGTTTGATCTTTATAAACAGAAAAAAAAATTCAAATGAATGAAAGAAGGAAACATTGGATGATGGTAAGAGGGAATCTCAGTGCATGAACCAGTTCCACATTTGATCCAGTTTGCAGACCAAGAACCCACTGAGTGAGGGGGCTGCCAGGTTGCCCTGAGGATGGACCTTGATAAAGTACCTAGGAGTTTTATGGCTAGTCTTTTTGTCACCCTTCCCCTGAGAGACCTAGGGGCTTTTACAAGGGTAACTGTACAGTGGGGAAAGGGAACAACAAGCCTTTCTAGGGTCTATTGAGTACCAGCTCAGAACTGACGCTGATTCAAGGAGATGTCAAGAAGCACTGTAGCCTTCTAGTTAAAGTAGGGGTTCATGGAGGGCAGGTGGCTAATGCAGTTTTGGCTGAAGTCCAACTCACAGTAGGTCCAGTAGTTTCCACACTCATCCTGAAGTTGTTTCCCCAATCCCATAATACAAATCTTGGATAGACACATGTGGAATTTGAGAGAATTCCCACACTTGTTCCCTGACCTGTGGAGTGAGGGCTACTATGGTTTGAATGACAAAATAGAAGCTACTGGAATTGCCTTTGCCAAGTAAAATAGTAAGTCAAAGACAGTATGATATCACAAGAAGAACTGCAGAAATTAGTGCATCATCAAGGACTTAAAAGATGCAGGGTGGCAGTTCTTATAATATCTCTATTTCACACTGGCCCACTATATTGATGACATTAGGCTGGCTGGACCAAGTTAGCAGGAGAAAATAATCACTCTGACTTGTTGGTAACACATAGGCACATCAGAGGATGGGAAATAAATCCAACCAAAATTCAAGGGCCTTCTACCTCAGTGAAATTCTTAAAAAGTCCAGTAGTGCGGGCATGCAGAGCTATTCCTTCTAAGCTGAAGGATAAATCAGTGTACCTGGCCCCGCCCACCACCAAGAAAGAAGCACAACATTTAGTTACCTATTTGGATTCTGGAGACAGCAGCACATTCCTTCATGCAAAGTGCTGGAAGAGTTTGCAGGCAGGCCTCATACTTTACTTCTTAGCTTTATCATATACTCTTTAGGTGATTTCATTTATTAAGATTAGAATCTAATCCAGACCACAGCTATCCTTCAAAATCAAATTTTCCTGTCCTTCTAAGTGAGAGTGTTTCTAAATCAGCTTCTCAACTGGGTATTTTAACGGCTCACATCTGTAGTCCCAGAATCTGGAAGGAAGAGGCAAGAGGATGCCACACATTCAAGGCCAGCACAGATCACACAGTGTGTGCCAGGCCATCTTACACAACAGTTAAGACCACGCATCAAGAAAAAGATGCAGCGTCAAAGCCAAAGCCATTATCTCTTCTGGCAAACCTTTCCCCATCTGTATTACTTATCTCTCACTGCAAAACTATCATACTAATCCTGGCAAATCCAAGCCATCATCCGTAACTCTTTCCTTTTTCTCCCTTTAACCTTCACATCTAATCAACAAGCTAATTCAAATGCCTCAATGAATTTGGAATCTCTCTGCCTTTCTTTATTCCCTTGGACACTGCACTATCTCAATTCAAACTGTCTTTTCTCACTTGGCCTGAAAAAGAGAAACCTAATTTACACCATATACTACCATACCTACGTCACTAGGGCTTCCTAAGATTTGCTAGATCACCTGAGATACAGCATGACCAGAACCAGAACTCTCACTCACCTCCACTCACTGCCATCCCAGGAGTGGGGCATTATATTTGGTTAGCTGAGTTAATAAAATAACATCTTTATGCATTTAAAAAACTTCTCAAGGAAAATCTAACCAAATGCAGACAGGACAGTTACAGTGGTTCGTGCCTATCATCTGAACACTCACAAAGCAAAGGAAATTAGAGTTCCAGACCAGCTTAAATCAAGAAAGAAACATAAAACAGATTTTTATATACCATGATTCACTGCAGAACCACTGAAAACAGCTAAAAAGTAGAAACAACCTATGGTCCAAGGATGATAAAAGCCCTGAGGAGATTAGGGAGATGCAAGGGAGATACCTAAACATAATAAAGGCAAATGTTCTACACTGAACTGCATCTCCAGCTTGAATTCTCCTTCTTAAAGATGTCTAGCAAAAGCTGACAGACTGGGCAGGCAGTGCTGGCACACACCTTTAATTCCAGCACTCAGAGGCAGAGGCAGGGGGATCTCTGTGAGTTTGAGGCCAGCCTGGTCTACAGAGTTTCGGGACAGCCAAGGCTAAACAGAGAAACCCTGTGCCAAGAAAAAAAAGAAAGAAAGAAAGAAAGAAAAGAAAAATAAGAAAGGAGGAAGAGGAGGGGGAAGGTGAGGAGGAAGGGAGAGAAGGAGAAAGAGGAAGAAGAAGAGCAAGAAGGAGGAAAAGTAGGAGGAGGAAGAGGGGGAGGAAGAGAGGGAGGAGGAAGAAGAGGGGCAGGAGGAGGAAGAGGGGCAGGAGGAGGAGGAAGATGAAGAGAGGGAGGAGGAGGAGGAAGCAAAACTACAAAGCCAGTTAAAAGATTAGTGTTTGCTAAGAATTAAGGAAAAGAAAAAGGTACTCTGGCCAGGGAAGCAGATCAATGACTGCACAACCATCTTCAGAGAAGCTTTGTCCTGCAGCAGACACCCAGAGTCAGACATGATGCATAGAATGAGAGACCTTAGAGCACTCAGCCCTAAACAGGATGTTTCCATCAAGCCTTTCCCCTCAGGACTCAGGGAACCCTGTGGGAGAGGAGGCAGTGTTAGAACCAGAGGGGATGGAGGACACCAAGATACCAAGGCCTTCGACATCAACAAGATCTATGCACACATGAGCTCACAGAGACTGAGGCAGCATGCACAGGACCTGCACCAGATGGGGTCCTAGAGGTCAGAGGAGAGGTGGACACATGCCCCATCCCTAACCCAGAAGCAACCTCCAATTTATAACCATTTGCAAATGTAGTTTTCTCTAAGGGAGTCTCACTGGGAAAACAAGCCCTAAGGATCAGGCCCATGCCCAGCAGTGGCTAGATGGTCAGTAGAGAAGGAACTCGAGGGCATCTCTGGAGGTTCTTTGGTTCATAATGTCATGTCAGGACTTCTCCTTTTAATTTTTACTTAAATTTAATCCTATTTATTTTATTTATATTTTTCTTATATTTACCCCTACAGTTCTTTGAATATAAATGATAGCTTCTAGCTTAGTGTTTTTGTGGGATTCCCAAGTGCGTGACTGAGTGGGTCTCTGCACCTGCATCTGTTTCTTGTACCTTTTCTTTGGTTCTTTTCCTTCTGTTTATTTTGTCCTGTTCCAACATGTTAGATTTTGTCTTATCTTATTATGTTTTACTGTATTACTTATTATCCCTTAGAAGCCTGTTTGTTTTCTAGAAACAGAAAGAGGATGGATCCAGACGGGAGGGAGGTGAGAAAGAACTGGTAGGAGCAGAGAAAGGGAAAACCATAGCCAGGATATATTATGAAAGGGAAAAAAATCTATTTTCAATATAAAGAAAAAAAAGTAGACCACACAGAATTTTTAGGGAAGTAAAACTCTACGTGTACTTTAGGGTTTTATTGTGAAGAAACGCCATGACCATGGCAACGCTTGTAAAGGAAAACATGTCACTGGGGCTGGCTTACAGCTCAGAGGCCCTGTCCACTGTCCGCAGGACGGGAAGCATGGCGGCACACAGCAGACATGGTACTGGAGAGGAATTAAAAGTTCTACATGTGGATGCACAGACAGCAGGAAAAGTCACACTAGGCCTAGACTGAGCATCTGAGACCTCAAAGCCCTTAGTGACATACATCCTCCAACAGAGCCACACCTACCACACTGAGACCACACCTAACAGTGCTACTCCCTATGGGCCTCCGGGGGCCATTTTTACTCAAAGCACCACAGTGATAGTATGATAGCTACACACCCCCATGAATTTGTACATACAGTATACAATACCAAGAACGAGCCCTAATGTAAACTCTACACTGTGGATTACAGAAACATATAAATGAAAGTTCATCAGTTGTAACAAAGGCACAGCTACTGGTGGGAAATGCTACTAAAGAGGAGACAGAGCAACTATGGGGAATCTCTGTGACTTTTGCCCCATTTTACTATGAATCTCAAAGTACTCTTTTTACAAAGTATTCCATTTTTTAAATTCATGAGTTTTCTTAAGGATGGGAAAATAAAGTGATCAGCACTAAAAAGTTAGCATACCAATTCTTATCCAAATTTTAATAATTAAAAAAAATTGTTCTGTCCTTCTGGGATACATGGCAGCTCAAGACCATCTTTTAATTCATCTGCATGGGATCTGACACTTTCCTTTAGCCTTCATAAATACCATACATGCATGGGCTGCACAAACATACATGCAGGCAAAATACTCATACACATTAAAAGATTTTTTTTTTATTTTCATTCTTTAAATTCCACTATGTACTTTATTTATATTTCTCTGCAGATATACTTAAAATACAAATGCGAGAGTGGTGTTAGAGTTTGGGTCTCATTTGTGTTTTAATGCCCTTGAAGCTCTTATGTAATGCTTTCTCATATCGGTTCTAGGCTGTCCATGAAGTTTGCTTCAGCTGACAGTAGAACAGCCAATGAGACTCAAGAAAACTTCAACTGTGCATTCAAGGGCTGGTACGTGCGTGCATGCGTGAGTGCATGTGCCCATACAAAGTTTTCTGAAACCAGTAAGCTGAAGTCCTGAGAGCAAAGGAGCTAGAGAGCAGAGTGTTGATAAATGCTAGTGCAGTAGCAGCATACATGTGCTTGCATGTGCAATTTCTCTTTTCCCTTCCTCCCTCCACCTCTCCCGCCTCCTCTCCCTGCTCCTCTCTCCTCTCTCTTCTTCCCTCTCCCTCTCCCCTACCCTCCCTCCCCACCCCCTCTCTCTTCCTCCCTCTAGCCGAAGGAATCAGGGAAGCAACAGGCAGCCTGCAAAAAGCAGCAACCAAAAACAGTCTGAACTTCATAACAAAGGTCTCCACCTTTGCACAGACAAAAATCACAGGATCTGATTGTGAATTTTCAGCAACTCTGAGACAACTCAGGGTTCTTTCCCTCCCCCACCAGGTTTGACAATTCTTCACTGTTTGCTCCTACTTTTTCACATTTGCATACCCACACTCAACCAAACAAGGCCTGTCTGGCACCCTGGTACTGCCATAAATTTGGACCTTCCAGATCTACAGAGCCAGAACTGCTACAGCAGCCAACAGAAGAAAAGAAGGAAGGAATACCAAGCTCTCTGCTATAGCCAGGAGCCTCACCCTAGATGCTCCTTCACTCCTCAGAAGCAGCAGAGTCCAGTTTCCACCAGGCCTCCTCATCAGAGGAAAGAAAACTGCCTTACAGACTGGCCAGAGGCAGACTTGTTGACGGATCTCAGAACCTAAAGCTTCTGCCCTGTTTAGGAAGCCTCCTCTGGCTGCTGGGGACAGAGGGCCCATTACAGCTTCAGCCTCCAAGTCTGCACTTCCAAGGCTGTAGAAGGAAGTCACCCTTTCAGCTGCTTTCTTATATTAATAAAGGATTAAAGGGGCAGCAAGAGGGCTCAGAGAGGAAAAGCACTGGACGCCAAACCTAACAATCTGAGTTCAATACTTGGAACCCACACAGTGGTGTGGTAGAAGGGAAGCAACTCGCCCAGGTTGTCCTATGTCCTCTACAAGCACATCCTGGCCCCCATGCATGTGCACACAAACGCACAAGCATGAGTGCACACACAAACACATAAAAGGGAGATTAATGACCTCTTCAGAAATACTTTACACAATTTTATTTTAATTTTTAAGTTAAATAAAAAATGGAAGGCTAAATGACAACTAACCATCTCATTTGAGGCATATTAAAATAAAATCAAACTTTATTAATTGGTGATGGGATGTTACAAATCAATTCTCTAGTGAGAGTGTAACCAAGTACAAAACAAGTATTTTTGTATCCTTCCTGCTAATCAATTACATAACAACAAACTCACATATGAGCAAGCATATTTGTAAGTTATTTGTAACCAGGAAACTGGGAATAAACTGTTCTTTGATAATCTTTATTAGTGTTCTCAACGTCTGAGTCCTAACCTATTTGAGAGTCGAATCATCCTTTCCAGGGATCGCCTAAGACCATCAGAAAACAAAGATATTTACATTATGATTCGTAACAGTAACAAAATTACAGTTAAAAGGTAGCAATGAAAATAATTTTATGGCTGTGGGGGTCACCACAACGTAGCAACTGCAGCATTAGGAAGGCTGAGACCCACTGCTCTATACTCTACAATATAATATCATTATTAAAATTAAAAAATATGACCATGTTGTATTATGTTAATGGTACTAGCAATAACAATTATGAGAAAATATACAAGACATTAGCAATTACTTGAGCAATTTTCTAGATTTCAGCATTTACTATCTGCTTAAACATAAGAATAAGTCCTTCCATTTCTACTCTAATCTCTCCTCTTAAAAACTGGCATTCTTCAATCTAATCAGCATTATGTCCATAACACCTTAAATACCTTGTTTAGTAATTAATTACTTTTTATACCAAGCTCCTTTGCCTCTCTCTCTTCTTAAAGCTAAATATACCCTGATCAACATCAAATCCTGAAGTAGAAAGCTTACTCAGACTTCTGTTATAGTATGACCTTGATGTGGAAAACTTAACAGCACCATAACTCCACAGACACCTTTCAGCTCATTATAAAGCTTACAGAGAAAGCAAATGCACTTCATTTAACCTAAATCACTTCTATCCACTTTCATTTCAATATAATTCCTATTGTTTTAACTGTGGCAACTGTAACTAATCTAAGAGCCATCTACAGCTTTAATAATCAAGCTAACAGAGCCACCAACACTGTTAAATTATTGTTAGGTAGGATGCAATCACTATTCAATTTGCCTCTCTAAGTGGTTTCTAGGAGCCTATGTACCTTGCTGTTGTATTGGACTCCACAGCTCCTCAAAATCTCCCATGTACTTCAGGATATGCTGCCAGCTAAGTCCTTCCTTCCTACCTAATCTATAAGGAAACGTCCAGGAGAGAGGGATCAGACACTGTTGCACTTTGAATGTGAAATGTTCCCAATAAGCTCCTATGTTTGGGCACTTGATCTCCACTTGCTGGAATCTTTATGGGGCAAACCTAGCTAGAGCACTTCACGGGGGGTTAGGCTTGGCCTGGGCCCCATTTCTTTCAGTCTTTCTCGTGTGTGTGTGTGTGTGTGTGTGTGTGTGTGTGTGTGTGTCTCTCCCTCTCCAACACACACACACACAGGTACACGCAGACACGCACACACGCACGCGCACACACACGTCCATCCTGAGTACCAGGCTGCCCTCATGCTCCTTCCAGCATGCCTTTTCATCCAAGATGAAGTGTTTCCCCTCCGGAAGTATAAGGCAGTATAAGCCTTTTCTACTTTAAGTTATCTTTCTCGAGGTATTTTATCACAAAACCAGAAAAGAAACTAGTATATGTAACTATCTAATTGAAACTGATTTTATTTTCATCAAGTTAGCTGGTCAAGAGCTCCAGAAGCAAACCAAGTCTACCTAAACCTAGGAATGGGCTCAAAAAGAGAAGCTAGAATCATACAGACCAACACTCAACTACTAGTTAGCCATCTGGAAATTTTGAAAACATATTTAGCTTCTAAAAGTTTTAAATTCCCATTTGTAAAGTGATATTAATAAATGGAAGGGCAGTTCCGGCTGCTCGCTGATGCTGCAGAGGACCCAGCTTCAGTTCCCCACACCCATGGCAGCGGCTCACAACCACCTGTACTCCTGTTCCAGTCCCAGGGTCTCTGGACACCCTCTTCTGGCCTCCAAGGGTACCTACCTACATGTACACAGTACTTATATGTAGATTCAGGTGCACACTCATTCACATAAAATAAGTTTTTTAAAAATCAGAACGCTAAGATTCTAGCTGGGTATGATGATACACAGCACTTGGGAAGCAGAAACCGGAAGGTCAGGAGTTGAAGGCCATGACTCGATTGAGCCCTTAGTTAATTTAAATGTCCATTCAGAGAAATTAAATCTAAATATCTACCCAATCTATATGCATGCTTGGCTTTCTTACAGTCATTTTCAAATGATTAAAACAGGTTAGCGGTAACTAAGAGTCACAGGAAAGTACTTACCTCTTCACTGTAGTCAAGGGTTTAAAAAAGTAGTCAGGAAAAGATAGACAATTATAATTAATTAATTATAAATTACCAGTAACTAAATTAGGCAAATATGACATTACACATAATTTAAGAAAAGAGTAAGTTTTTAAAATATATAATATAAAATCTACATATTTCCGAAAACTATAGAGTAGAGGATGTTTAGATTCATCAAATATGTATAAGCAGACACAAAACAGCCAAAACAAAGAATCAAAGTCCAGTTCTGAGAAACCACATTTTTAAAAAAAGCCTTAAATTTTAAAAATTGAGGCAAGGTGGAACACACTACCAACACCCAGAAGACTGAGGCAGGAGGATCATGAGGTTAGCCTAGACTCTCTGTCTAAATGCCTTTTTTTTTTTTTTTAAATCACCAAAGGGAATGAACAGGGAAAGGTCCTAGCAATAAAAATTTCAGAATATGGCATGCATGCATCTGTTCAAAGTTCAGCTTGTAGAACTGAAAAGGTATTATGCAATACTTTATAACCTAACAAAATTCTAATCTACTGGCTATAGATATCTTATAAAAGATACACAGACTGTCAGTTTCAACATGGCAGTCAGGTGCTCAGAAGTAGAACACCTTCTTCAATTACATGAGGGTCTGGTTTTAATCCCTAGTACCTCCAATTTGAAAAAAAGATCAGCCAGGCGCTGTGGCACACACCTTTAATCCCAACACTCGGGAGGCAGAGACAGGTGGATTACTGTGAGTTCGAGGCCAGCTTGGTCTACAAAGTGCGTCCAGGACAGTCAAGGCTACACAGAGAAACCTGTCTCTTGGGAAAAAAAAGATGAAGTTCATAAAGTAGAACACAAAAATCGTAAATCCAGTATCTGCTCAAATTGTAGGTGGTTGCCATCATTCTAGTTCCCAAAGAAACGACCTTGGGGTGAACTGTACACGCAGGCACTGTGTCAGGGCTGGATCTCAAGAGTAACCCTTGTGTCCATGGGGCGTGTGAGGGAAGCACACCTGGGTGGAGGGAGAGGCTGACCAAGTTCTGAAGCTGAGACAGTCCTTCACATCAGTCCCTCACTACAGCAAAGGGACATTTCTCTGTGTCCTCCACATTAGCCACAAACAAAATGTAAGCTGCTTCCAAAATGAGGGTATCATCTTGGGGGACGGGAGGGCAGCTTCTGTTTGCTATGACAGATCCAAGGAGGGGGAAAAAACAGAAAAAAAGAGAAAAGAAAAGAGCAGAGGAGAGGGAGTTTTATTATTTAAAATAATTTTAGCTCCCAGCGTTAGGGCTCATGACTATAATCCTAGTACTCAGAATTCTGAGCCAGGGGGATTGCTGAGAGTTTGAAGCTACCTTGGATAACATGGTGAGTTCCTAGACACGTTAGGCTACAGTGAGACTCTGCTTTTTATATTAATTAATAATATGACCTACCACTTAAATGTATCTTGACACAGAATGATTGTTTTAGCAAGGGTTTCTATTGCTACAACAAAACATCATAATCAAAAGGCAGGTTGGGGAGAAAGGGATTTATTTGGTTTACACTGGATTGAAGAAAGTCAGGACAGAAACTCAAGCAGAGCAGGAATCTGGAGGCAGGAGCTGATGCAGAGGTCATAGACAGGTGCTGCTTACTGGCTTGCCTCCCATGGCTTGCTCAGTCTGCTTTTATAGAACCCAGGACCGCCAGCCCAAGGATGGGCTGGGCCCTCCCCCATTGATCAATGATTGAAAAGATGCCTCACAGCTAAATCTCATGGAGGCAGTTCCTCAACTGAGGCTCCTTCCTTTTTTATGACTCTAGTTTGTGTCAAGTTGACACACAAAACCAGCCGCTACAGTGGTATAAAACTGTGAATTCTTAAAATATTTTAAAATACTATTTACCTATGAAAGGTCAAAGGAAGTACCACTGAGACCCTAGAAAACTTATACATTTTCATACTTATATGAAATTTAACAATGGTCTGATATTTAAAACTGAGAAAAGTGTGTGACTTTTACTGAATTGCACATGGATCATGTAAACTGAATACATGCATGCTAGAGCTCCAATTGCCCTCCTCATTTTACACAGTTCAGGATTCCCTAACCAATGAATGGCCCCACTCACAGTTAAAACGGGTCTTTCTACAGCAATTAACTTAATCAAGACATTCTCAAAGGCTAATCCAAACAATTCCTTAAAACTGTGCTGGAAGGCTTGAACCCACATGTCCAGTTGACAATACTAACCATCATAGTTAATAATCTTTTACAACAACAAGGTGAGCCAGAAGTATGGCTCAGGGGGTAGGTATCTGCCACCAAGCCTGCTGACCTGAGTTTGATCCCCATGGTAGAAGAAGATAACTGACCTCCATATACATTCTACAGCTCGCTCACAAGCACATGCACACATGCACGCACTGGCTGTCTCTGGATAAATTAAATTAATTTTTAAAATTTAAAACAAAAGGCTAAAACAGTTAAGAGCACTAGCTGCCCAACCATGAAGACTTGAGATCACACACCAGCACCCTGCTGAGCAGCTCACAAGCAGCTGTAACACCAGCTTCAAGAGATCCAACCTCGGCTTCTGGATCCCAGTCACACAAGCATATAAGCCCCTACACTCACATAGACACACACACACACACACACACACACACACACACACACACACACACAAATAAAATCTTTTCTAAAATTCTTTTAAATAAACACTTTATTGTAGTGAGTTCACTAAATTAACATGCTATAGGGATGACAGGTAACTGCCATGAATTTAGTACTTCATTACTCTGTAAGCCCTTTCCGCCATACTCAGAGGATTCCTAGTCTGTGCTGCTGGTTTTTACTCATTTATTCTCCCTAAGATTCTCCTGAAAGTGACTGAGAACGATTTAATTATCTCAGTGGCATTTCTCAGTCCTTACTGAACTTCACTTCCCTTCAACATTCGTACGACTCTAACTTGCTTCCACTTGTCTCCAAAACGCAGGACACGTACCTCCAGCTATCTCATCTCTCCACAAGTGCATCTAGATCTATAATTCACACGCATCTTCCTCTCCAGTCTGCTTCTACCTACTTTCTAACCCTGACCTTTGTCTAGTGGACCATCGTCTCAGTTATTCAAACTACCTCCAAGTCAAGAGTCTTACAGGGCTGGAGAGACGGGTCAGGGGTTGAAAGCGTATTCTGCTCTTCCAGAACTTACAAGGCTGCTCACAACACCAGCTCCAGGAGAGGATCCACTCCTCCCTCTGGGTTCTGTGGGTACTGCACTCACAAGCAACAAACCCACCCTGACACACACATAGAACTAGAGCAGTAACACGTATCAGTATATGTATTTATAAAAATAAAGAGTAAAAAGCACCATCATGTATACTGCTGAATTTTCTTGAAAAAAAAAATCAATCTTTTCTATCCCCAAAGCCACCCCCTGAATTCACACTCTGATTCGCCAGACTTAACAAGCAGAAGCCCATAAGTGCTTATTCAATGGAGAGACCCTAGAATCTTGGCAAATTATATCAGTAGCAGGCAAATACTTGCTTACCATGAACAAAGTCTAAAATTTGGTCCTTGGATTACAAAAAGAGGAAGGGGAGAAACAAAGGAAACAAAAGGAAAGAAGGAAGGGAAAGATTTTTCTTTAAAATCCCACTTTAGAAAATATTCTGATTTTCTACCTGGCCCTTCCCTTAATGAATCATCCCTCTGCACAACCAGCACATGTTACAGCACGGTCTGGCACTCTGTATTCAGATATTCAGTGTTTTGCTCTCTGAGATCAGCTTGTTGTCTTTTATGAGCAGACACTCACATACCCCAAAACTTGGCCTCTCAAATTATCCCTCACTGGCTGAATAAAGTGCCTACACCTGGGCAGGACCGACATGAGGTAGGTTTGAAGGAAGGATCACGGGAGGAAGGGAAACGGAGAGAGATAGGAGAGGAGAAGGAGGGGCAGAGTCACCAGGGGTTAGTCAGAGTAAACTATCTGCAGCTGGCAGAATCACACCCTGCCTTGAGCACCAGACACATCATAGTCAGCTGCTGTGGACAATCGCAAGCAGCTCCATATCCCACTACACTGATAGGTATGTAAGGAACATTTCGATTAATGGGACTAGCATAGCTAGATTTCTATTGCTGTGATAAAACACTGCAGGCAAGGAACTTATAAAAGAAGGTGCTTAATTTGTATCTTATGGTTTCAGGATGATAGAGCAAAGGTGAGGCAGCAGGAGCAGCCGAGAGCTCACACCTGTTTGCACAATTTGGAGGCATACAGGGTGGCACTGGAAATGGCTTGAGGCTTTTGAAGCCTCAACTCTGATCTCAGTGATACATCTCCAAAAAGGCCATGCCTCCTAATCCTTCCCAATGAGTTCCATCAATCAGCGACAAAGTATTCAAACCTAAGACTCTGTGGGGCATATTCTTTTTCAAACCCTCATGGCTACTTTGAAAATCACTTGAACTTAAGTCTCTCAGAGGCCAGAAAGAGGATCACCATTTAGTATATCAGGCAGTTTGCAAACTTTGTGCCATTTCTTTCTAAAAGAACATGGTATGATTTAGTAAGAGTATTAATTTTACTTTGCTGATAAATATAAACTATTTCTAAGGTAAAAATATATTTAATTCAGAATTGTAGGAATGGACGGGTTTCTCTTCTGGTCATTTTGTTTATCTCTTTGGTGTTACAAATCAGAGTGTAGAAAGTGAATGAGATGCCATGAATTATCTGTATCAGTGAAGTTATACCTGTTAGCAAAAGCCACTTGTAGAGTTAATAAAAGCACACATTCTAGGATCTAAATTAGTAACATAAGCACAAGCATTAAGATTCATCAAAATACCCTACTAAATCCTAAGCCTTCAAACAGACACATGGACCTTACAAACTTGAATGTCTCCAGAGAGACGCAAGGTCCTCTCACGGTTTGGTGACTACCCCCTGGAACAGCCTTATCTCCCCAGCCATCCCTGAAGACCATCTCATTTCTGAACTGCTCATCTCCCCTAGGATCAACCCTTCCTCTTCTGATTCCACGCTTTTATAAAGGCCATTCCCTAGCATGTCCTTCCCTCTCAAGCTGTAACTATGCCCTCCTTCCTGAAACGTATCCTAGCTGCCTAACACCCTCTTCCAAAAGTGGCTCCCAGAGCCGTCCTCACTCTTCCAGCTCACGGCACTGTAATTACTTTTTAATGTTCACCTCCCCAACCAGGTTCTGAGTTCTAAAGGGAGAGTGACATCTTTCTAAACCATTTCTCAGCTCCTAGCATTATGCCTGAATGCTACTGAAGTGCAACATGCATGCTGTAGGAAAGAAAGCTAACTATGGAGAGCAGTTACAGACTTTTCTATTACAGAGTGTACACATTTAGCATGGTGGATCCCAACCACAGGCAACTTAGGCTCTAGAGAACATTTAGTAAAGTCTGGAGATATATTTGGTTGCCTCAAAGCCGGTACGATATTGGGGGGAAATGTGGCTCCATAAAGCCAGGGATGATGTTTGCCACTGACGAATGCACACGGCCATGCCTACAACAACAACAACAACAAAAAAAAAAAAAAAAAAAAAAAAAAAAAAAAAACTTGCTCACAAGCATCAATGGTTCCGAGGCTGGGAAGCCCATTTGTCATCTGGTTTATTTAAATACAATGATTCAATAACCCATCTCAGCAATAACCACAGTAAATCCCATTTGTTTTAGCTTTGGCAGAAAGTTCTTGAACAGTTAGACACACAACAACACTAAGAATGACCTTCACATAATCCCACTGCTTCGCAGCATCAAGAGGCCTGGAAAGCATCCCATGGTTTTGGAAAGCCAAGATGTAGCTTCCAGAAGCAACTCCCAAGCCTGAAAACACTGGTTATAAACTATAAAGCAAACTCCTTTTCTCTTGGCACGAGGTAATCAGTTCCTCCAGGCCTGATAAAAAGTCTCCTAAGTAAATCAAGTAATCAAACATACACAGAAACCCTTACTATTGAACAAAGCAACTGATGGGCAGAGTAAAGGGCATGCCCTTGTCTGCTGCCAAATCACTGCTTTATCAAAATTGCCAAAACTGCCAAAACAATTGCAAAAGAAAAGAGAGAGAGAGAGAGAGAAAATCAAATGTCAATACAGAGGGTCCCAGGCAGAAGTTAACTGTTTCTCCCCTGATATATGACCAGATGACTTCAATCTTTCATAGAAGCTGTCTAAGCAAGACTGGCTTCCTGTGTCCTGGGTGACTCAAGCCTCCTTGGCACATTCCTTGACTACTACACATTCACTAAGTTCTTGTCCTTTGAACTAATTCTCCTGCTCTCTAGGTAACAACTCTTCACACTAACTAGTCTCAGAAGGGAGCAAACAGAAGTTATCCGAACAAAAACTTTAGTAGGCAACTCTTAATAGAAGAGATTTTTAATTGTGTTAGTCTAGGAAACTGGTATCAAAATAAAAACGCCTATGGCTTTCCAGTGCTCTTACCTTTTTACCCTCAAGATTTTCCAGATTTTAATCTGAGATAGCCCTGGTCGAAGCTAAACTGGGTAACTGCGTTTGCCGTCTGACCCATTTATTCCAGTATAACTATAATGAGGTTCTGGAGCTTGGGGAGGGAAAATGCACTTGTAAATCTTTTAAAAAGTTTCCAACAGTGAGTAGTATCTTCCTTTTTCCTCTCACTTTTTGCCAGTTAAGCGCCTTCTAGTCCCAGGACTTGGCCTGCGCGCCAGGCCGGGTCTCCCATTACTCTTCCTGTGTGGTGCAGATGAGTAAAGGGGCAAAGCGGCGGCAGGAGGCAGGTGATTGTCCTCGGGAGGTGGAGGCAGTGCTGGAGCAAGGGAGGGCCCAGCAGCAGCCCGCAGCTGCCCGCAATCGCGCACCCACTGGCCGGGGAGCTGGGAGGGCCGCGCGGCCACCACACCCTCCGGGCCGGCGGTGACAGCCCGGCGCGGGAGCCGACCCCGGACCTCCGGGGCTCCGGCCTGCGCCCCGCCCCACCCGCAGCCCGGCTCGGGCAGGACCAGCAGGCCTCGGCGCCCGCCGCTACCAGGCCTAGTGGAGCCCGGAGACCCCCCCACAAGCCTGCCTCGGTTCCCCACGGCCCGGTTCGGGCGCTCGCGCTCACGTGTGCTGCCGGAAGGACGGTTTCGCTCTTACCCTCTGCAAGATCCTCCGGAACATGGTTTGGCCAGCAGCCGCCGCCGCGGGGACTCTCCGCGCTGGACTCGGGTTACTCACGACCGGAGGGCGCGAGGGCCGGCAGCCGAGCCGGGAGGAGGGCAGGGGCGGGGGGCGACGCGGTCGTGGACGCTGCTCGGGCGGCCCCGACTTGCCCACGGGCGGCGAGAGGCAGCGAGCACGAGCCCAGCGAAGAGGTAGCCAGCGAGCGCCCTCCCGCCCGCCTGCCGGGCCGCCCCCGTAACTGACAGCTGGGCGGGCCCGCCCGTGGCCGAGGGGCGGAGTCGCTGAAGCCCCGCCCCCTCGGCCTGTCCGTCCGCTGGGAGGGCGGGGCCGGAGGAAGGCCGGCCCGAGGCTTTGCCCAATCGGAAGCGAGGCTAGCGTGACAGACAGGCGGCAGGAAGCTGGTGCCTCTGCTTCTTCCGGCGAGCGTGTGGACGCCAGGGCGGTGGACCACACTCAGGATGTAAGGGGTTGCTGTCCCGTAGGCGAAGCGGGATGGAGACTCCTGGGTCCCTTCTGGAAGTGTCCCTACCTGGGGCTGGAACAACGGGCTCCAGAGCTACCTTCGGCCGAGCTCCAGCTTATGATGGAAGTTTGCTAGTGCTCTAAACACTGCTCCGACCCTGAGCCGGATCCTCATCTTGGCCTGAAAGGCTGATTCGATCGTTAAGCCCCAGGCCAACATGGGGGCCTGAGAAACCAAAGGGTACTTAATTGTGTTGGGCTACCCACTTCCTTCCTACTTCTAATTGCCGCCAGAGCACTTAGAAAAGCATGGGAGGAGGGGATGGAAAGAGACTGGGTTTTGAGTTAACTAGAGACGTTTGGATTTATTCCTTTGTGACACGGCAAAGGTTTCTTCTTCATCTTATTTCAGCCGTCCTTTGTTTAACCTGAAACTGACCACCACCACCCTTTTAGCCCTCCTGTCGGAAAGCACCCAACCATGTTCTAGGAACGTGGAGTTGAAGTGCCTCAGTTAATTGCTTGTTCTTGGCTTCTGTTAAAGCGCTTGCTTGCTTCCCTTTGCAGCTGCCAACTGGGATGTGGCTTTTCTGTATTGTCTCTAAAAACTCCTTGTAATATACATTCTAGGTTGCGGTGTGATAACGGTTTCTCTCCAGGCAGTCGCAGGGCTTGGAGGCCAGGTTTTAGATGCTAGATTGTACAAGGGATCCTGGGGTACCTGGTGACCTGGGCCGCTGAGAGGGAAATCAGATAAGCCTGGATTTGGAGGATGCCTGCAGCAGGTTCCCAATGCCTAGATTGTGAAAAAAGAGGCATTTGAACACCTCAGGAGGTAAGTTTCTCTGTCTCTAGTGTGCAATGCGGGAGACTTGTGGAGGAACAAAAAGCAGTGTTGATTTCTGAGTCAGGAGGGCCGCCAGGACGCTGCCCTCTCTGCTAGGTGAGGATTCTGAGGGGCTACTAGATTGTAGAACTTTTGTCTTTTTTGTGTGTTGAGTAGATTCTTCTGTTGTTTATCACTCTTATGAAAAGTGAAACCATGGATCAAAAATCTTCTACTTGGAAGAATAAACCTGATGAAGTCTCATTTTCAGGATTTCCAGAGAAAAGCCCAGGACTTCGGAGAACAGGGCTATACAGGAAAATTAACGACTTTCTGTTCCCTTGATTAGCCTTCATGTCAGGTAAGCTGGCCAGCTGGAGGCTCCTTCAATCTTTCTCTTATGTACAAAGTACAGCATGTAGTCTTTAATAAATCAGGACACTCCCGCACCAGCTCTCCTACATCTTGGTCCGGAGGTACCTGATGGAAGAGTCCCAATCCTGGATTTAAAAAAAATTTTTTTTACTGACCTGACCTTTCCCCCAACACCACCATTTTTGTTTCCGAGGACCTAAATGAAACCAAGGGGCAAGATAAGTCTTGGCCTCTGGGCCTGGCAGCCCCCTCAGAAGATGTACTGCCACTTTATACAGCTGGGCCACCAGCCAGGCAGAGATACATGTCACCGGAGGCACTCACATGGCTCACACATGGCGCTTACCAATGCCAACTAGCAATTGCTCTCTCCCTTCTTTTTTTTTTTTAATATAATTTATGTAACTTTATGTGCATTGGTGTAAGGGTGCCAGCTCCCTCAGAAATGGAGTTACAGTTGTAAGCTGTCATATAGGTGCTGGAATTGAACCTGGGTCCTTTGGAAGAGCAGGCAGTGCTCTTAACCACTGAGCCATCTCTTCAGCCCCGCTTTCCCATTTCTGACTCTGACCCCCAGTCCCCTTCTGACTCCCTTTTGGAGGCCTCGTCCCCACCTACTCCTCTTTTAAAGGACACACCAGACTTCCCTCAGCCTGCAAGACAACTTCCTCAGGCCCTCCTTTCATGGTCTCCTCGGGTCTCTGACAACTCTTTCTTTGAGGGATGCCCCTGGTATGGGAACTTCCCAGGGTAGGATAGGCAGGAGACTCCCTCCAACTGTGATGATTTGTGTTCCGTTCTCCACTGGTGGTCTGTATAACTGGAAACTGCAGAACCTCTCTTTCTCAAAGAAGTCCTAGAGTTTAATCTCTCTGCTAGAAGTAATGTTTTATACACACCAGCCAGTTTGGGCAGTCTGTCAGTAGCTACTTCAGACCCTCTTCACCACCAAAGAGATGAGGAGAATCCTCCGGGAAGCCAACAAGCTGGCCTTGGGGAACTGGATTGGAACCCAGTGCAAGATAAGTAGTCTCTTAAGCTCTTTTACTAGACTATGCTGGCGGTCTCCGAGCGGCCTCTAAGTGCCCTACAAAGGTAAGGTAAGTCAGGGGATCCAGGGCTCAAATGAGTCCCATTTGCTTTTCTGGACTATCTTCAGGAAGCTAATCAGACTTAGACTCTGGTTGACCAGAGGCTGCAGAAAACCAAAGGGCTATTAACATAACTTTTCGTTTCTTAGTCAGCATCAGCCATTTGAGGAAAGTTTCAGAGAATAGAAGGATTTGAAGTTGAAATTGCCTCCCAAGTCTATGACAGTAGGGATACCCTGAAGGATAGGCAGACCAGGAATTTAGGTAAGAATATGCTGTCAGCCTTCCAGGAAGAGAGACCTCGGTGTACCAGATTTATAAAAAGAAAGAAGCCAAGAGAGAGAGATATCAAGAAAAGGACCCCTTTGGGAAAAGATTGGTGTTCCCACTGTAAAGAGACTGGCCATTGGAGAGACAAGTGCCCAAGAAAAGATCAGTGTGCCTACTCTGAAGGGACCAGCCATTGGAAAGATGAATGCCCAAGCCAAAAAACTGAGAGACGGCATCAGTGCTCCAAGTAGATAACAGACTGATGGGGTCTGGGTCCAGCCACCACCCAGCCCAGAATCGCTCCAAAGTGGAGAGCGTCCTGTCAATATTCTGGTGGATACAGGGCCACTTACTCAGTTTTAAGTCGGACAGATGGGCCACTGAGTAAGAACGTACTGTGATACAAGGAACTGTTCGTTCATGGCTCTGTTCCTCGACCACTAAGAGAACTGTGCCCTTGGGAAAGAGGATATTGACCCACACTTTCCTACTCATGCCTAAATGCCTATGTCATCTGCTGGGGAGCTATTACCTACTACCCAGACTAAAGGCAGAAATATATTTTGAAAAGGCTGAAATTAAATTGGACTTTAAAAGCCCTAGGATCAGTACACCAGATTAAATTACTACTAACCCTAATACTCCACTTGGCTGTTGGTTATGCATTTCTCCAAAATTGCAGCGCTATATAGGACGAAATGCACATCAGGACCTGGCGCCCGTCACTCCGTCGGCTGGGGCAAATTGCCTATGGGGGCTGGTTCACTCAGCAATCAAGTTCCTTGACCCAATCCAATCCACAGTGAAGGGACCTCCTTTTATTCCAAGAACAATGATATGTCTAGGTCCCCTTTTAAGAGTAAATGCAGCTCTACCATCAGCGTTTCAACCCTTCCAGGAACTGCTCCATCTCGTAATCATTTCTAACTTCACAGCAAAAACTGTTCGGTGTGCATGTGCTAACTGGTTGTTTCCTTGCTTATCTATATGACATATGCATAAAAGCCCGAAGTGTTGCATCTTAGTGTCGATTGTTTCCCTGGATGTGAGTTTAGATGGTCCAGGAGGAAGACAGCACTTGTCTTCACAAACACTTCCAGACTCCCTATTCAGAAAGAAACATGCAGAAACCTTCTTATACCTCTTCTAATAAGCTAAGAATAGCAGGGGCCACTGTTGGCGCCCCAGGTATAGCAATGACAGATACTAACTCAAAAACTTAGGGCATCAAATAGACCAGGGTCCATCCATCTTAGAAAATCTCTTAACAATGTGGAAGAACAAGGTGGACTTATTAGCTGAAGTGGTTTTACAACATGGCAGGGACTCAACCTACTTTATGCAGAACAAGGTATATGGCTTTAGGAGAAAGTCGTTTCTCTGCAAACTGCTTGGGAATCATTACAGATAATTTGGCTACACTCTGGGGGGGAAAAATTGCAGAAAGAGAAAGGACCTGACATGGGGGAAAAAAGAACAACTCCCTTCTTCTGATGCTTTCCAAACTAAAACACCCTTTTATGTGCTTCCCTACACGTTCTACCCTGGGTATACCTATACAGAGGGGAAGAAGGGAGCATGTATTTTAATACGGTCCGCAGACTACAAAGAAAAAAAATGAGCTTCACCAATCCTTACCTCACTCTCGGTCAGAGCAAGCATAGCTGGCTCAAAAGCCATAAGCATATCAACCTTTATTATGGGAAAGTAAAGCTTTAAGGAACTAAGTAGACAAATTGACCAGGACCTAGAGATATTAAAGAGTTTCTATCTCTGAATTAGAATAACAGATTCCCTTGCCGATAAGGTTCTATAAAATGAGAGGCCTAGACTTCCCATGAGACAAGGGGGGTATATAGGTCTTTGGGAGAAGCCTATTGTTTCTGTGCTAATAAATCAGGAGTAATTAGAAAAAATCTTGGGGACCACTTAAAAAGAGAGAGACAAAGATGTGATTCAGGTAATTGATACCAGTGCCCATTCTCTTGGTCTCCCTGCTTAACTAATCTGTTACCAGCACTGACTGGGCCCTTAAATCTCATTTTAATTTGATTAAGAGTGGGGCCCTGCATTTTAAATTTTGTAGCTCATTATGAAAATCAAAGGAATAATTCAGTCAAATTAATGATCCTTAGGACCAATTACACTTCTTTAAGATGCCTTTCTGATTTGACTCATTCACTTAGACCAGTGGGGAATGTGACAGGGTAAAGGTTTCTCCATCTTATTTCCGCTGGATTGATTTTTAAACCTTTGGTTTAAAACTGACACTTCTCTCCCTTTCCTATGTGGTCCCATTGGGTTTAAAAAAAATTTTTTTTTTCTAGAAACTCAGGGTCAAAATGTCCCAGATAACTGCTTGTTCTTGGTTTCTGTTAAACTGCTTGCTTCCTCTTCCAACTGCCAACCAGGGTATAGTTTTGTTTTTTTATGTTCTTTTTCTCTAAAAACTCCCTGTAATATACATTGGAGACTGCTCTGTGAGAAGTGTTTCTTTCCAAATGATAGCAAGCTAGCTTAATGCAGAGTCTCAATTCAGACTTTAGTCATGTTTATAGGAATTAGTAAATTATCATGAATAAGACAAAGTGTCTGATGGATTAACTGTGTGGGACCAGAAGGGCAAACAGGGAAGTTGAGACCTTATGTGGCTGACATACCCATTCAAATTAATATTTCTGCAATCCCAGGAATAGCAGATGAGGAAATTAGGGATGAGATGGCAGATGCTGCTGGGGAAAGTATTGATACAGATGATCAAGAGCAATCACAAGCTCTGTCCCTTTTTAAAAGACGCTACTTGCTAGCCTACCAGCAGCCTTGCCCCTACAATAGTTATCAAACAGACCTGTGTGGCAAGAGCACTGGCCCCTAACCAAAGAAAAATTGCAGGCACTTGAACAACTGGTACAAGAACGGCTGGAAGCTCAGCGTATAGAAGAGGTTCCCAGCCCATGGAATTCTCCAGTGTTTGCTGTGAAAAAGAAATCAGGAAAATGGAGGATGATTTCAGAGCAATGAACAGAGTAATTCAACCAATGGGTCTGTTACAACCTGAACTTCCTTTACCGTCTTGTTACTTAGATCATAGCATATAATAATAATTGACCTGAAAGACTGCTTTTTCACAATACCCTTGCCTGAGCAGGACAGGGAAAGGTTTGCTATCTCAGCACCTACTCTGAACAACAGCATTCCACTAAGGATGCCATTGGAAGGTACTTCCACAGAGAATGTTAAATAATCCAACTTTATTGTCAATATTTTGTGAAACAACCATTAGAAATAATTTGTAGGCAATTTCCTCAATCAATCCTTATCATTACATGGATGATATTTTGTTGGCTGATTCTGGTACAGATACTTTAGAGAAAATGTTTAAGGAAACAAAGAATTCTGCCATTCTGGGGTTACAGATTGCTTCAGAAAAAAAATACAAACAGGAAATTCACTTAGTTATTTGGGTTATAAAATCAGTCAGCAAAAAAATAGACCACCCTGATGTGACTTGAAATGCTGGGGTGGGTGGGTGGGGTTTCCCTTCTTTGGAGAGTAGGGGGAAATGGGTGAAACAGGGAAGGAGGGTCTGACCAGGGAGGGGGCTATGAACAGGATGTAAAATGGATAATTAATTTTAAAATAGGAAAAAAAAACAACCACAAAAGGTACAGATTAGTGACCAATTGAAAATTCTTAAAATTTTTCAAAAATTAATGGAAGATATTAAGTGACTGAAGCCTACAATTGGATTAAGTGCGTATGAGTTCAGTAATTTGTTTTAAACATTATGAGGAGATTCAGTTTTAAGCAAAGATGTCTAATAGCTGAAGCAGAGAGTTTACTCTGGTAGAACAAAGACTGAAAGGTGCATATGTGGATTGAATTAATCCTAAACTTGATTGTATTTTGGTCATTTCGCCTTCAACTCATACCCTACTGGGCTTATTATGCGAAGGGAAGATAATATTATGGGATGGATTTTCTTACATATTAAACAAAGTAAAAAATTTAATACATATATAGAAATAATTTCTGAATTAAGTATAAAAGGTAGAATAAGACTATGCCAATAATCAGGGACAGATCTGGCTGAAATTGTAGTGCCTATTACTAATGCTGAGATTATGTCGTTATGGGTGATCAGTGAAGATTGGCAAAGAGCTTGTAGTAACTACTTGGGAGAAATTAATAACAAATATCTGAAAAGCAAATGTATACAATTTATAAAAAGAGCTAATTGGATTCTTCCACATATTGTAAAGAAAACATATATATATATATATGGATATTGTTAACAACCTGATGACTTTTTGCTATCTGTAGAGGCAAATCCCCCCAGAATGTTTATTCCAGACTCTCCCTCCCTAGACCTTTATCTTTAGCTCCCAGTTAATGGAACCCATTCTTATGGGAGATGTCACATGTACTTTATAGCCTGCTGATTTCTGTGCTATCTCAGCCAGAGACTACAGTAGATTCTAGGCATTTTAGCTGTAGAACCAGTCTTCATGGTCACATGTACTTTGTAAAGGAGTTTCTATATAGTCACAACTTAAGCTTAACTGTGCACCGGGAATCAGAGTGATTGTTGCCTGGAAATCTGGAATGGAAATGATTTTTGCCTGGAACCTTTTTCCCAAATTGTAATGTATTTAAATATGCTTACAATAAACTGCCTGGCATCAGATTTAAACCAGCCTGATGAAATTGGGTTGGACTAAATTTGCATTCTCACCTCTTCATGGTTCACTTCCCTGCCTGCCATGGCAACCCACAGGAGACCTCTCCCTCCAATGATTAGCTTGCATGGTTCATTTGAAATGCAGATTGCAATATTGTTCACATATACACACAAACTGTACTAGCACGTTGCTACGTATGATGAGAAGAGCCAGGCACTGTGATGCACATCTGTAATAAATAGTGGAGGCAGGAGGATCAGAAGTTCAAGGCCAGCCTCTTGAAACCCTACCTCAAGAAAAGAAGGAAGTGTGTGTGTGTGTGTGTGTGTGTGTGTGTGTGTGTGTGTGTGTGTGTATGCTCGCACACACACTTGCGTGCATGTGTGTGTGTGTGTGTGTGTGTGTGTGTTAGGAAGAAATTTAAACTTCTGTCTACTTATGCACACACACGCACACACACACACACACGCTCACACACATGATGTGGGGGAGCACATGAGGTCAATGAACAACTTTGTGGACTAGGTTTTCTCCTTCCACCTTTATGCAGGTTCTGAAGATGAAACTCAAGTGTCTAGAGTATAGCTATATTATAGTGTATTACGGTACATAATAGTATAGTCAATTGGTATGGTGTGGCTTATACACTTACTTCCAGAGCCATCCCAATGGCCCTATTTTTAGTTTTTTAAGAAGCCTCCATACTTATTTACATAGTGGCTAGCCTATCTTACTTTCCCACCATGTATAAGAATCTCTAACTGGTGTTTACTTTCTTGAGTTCTTTATATATATGTTGGATATTAGCCCTCTGTTGGATGTAGGGTTGCGGAAGACCTTTCCCAGTCTGTGAGTGGACTGTCATTTTCTTCTATTGAGATTGTCCTTTGCTTTGCTGAAGCTTTTCAGTTTCATGAGGTCCCATTTATTAATTGTTGATGTTAGAGCCTGAGCTGTTGGTGTTCTGTTTAGGAAGTTATCTCCTATACCAATGAGTCCAAGGCTCTTTCCCCACTTTCTCTTCCGATAGTGTTTCTGCTTTTCTGTTAAGGTCCTTGATCTCCTTGGACTTGAGTTTTGTACAGGGCGATGAATATGGATCTATTTGCGTTTTTCTACATAGAAACATCCAGTTAGACGAGGAAAAATGCTCTTTTTTCCATTGTGTGGTTTTGGCTTCTTTGTAAAAAAAAAATCAAGTGTCTTTAGGTGTGTGGGTTTATTTCTGGGTCTTTGATTCTATTCCATTGATCCACCTGTCTGTTTCTATGCCAGTACCATGCAGTTTTTATTACTATTGCTCTATAGTACAGCTTGAAGTCAGGGATGGAAATACCTCCAGAAGATCTTTTATTGTGCACAATTGTTTTAGCTATCCTGGGTTTTTTGCTTTTCCATATGAAGTTGAGAATTGTTCCTACAAGGCCTGTAAAGAATTGTGTTGGTATTTTGATGGGAATTGCATTGAATCTGTAGATTGCTTTTGGTAAGGTGGCCATTTTTACTATGTTAATCCTACCATCCATGAGCATGGGAGTCTTTCCATCTTCTGATATCTTCTTCAATTTCTTCCTTCAGAGACTTTAAGTTTTTTTCATACAAGGCTTTCACTTGTTGGTTAGAGTTACACCAGGATACTTTGTTTTTCGTGGCCATTGTGAAGGATAAGAACTCAAGAAATAAAATACCAGAAAACCAAATAATCCAATTTTAAAATGGGGTGAAGAGCTAAACAGCGAATTCTCAGCAGAAGAATTTTGGATGGCCAAGAAGCATTTAAAGAAATTCTCAATGTCCTTAGTCATCAGGGAAATGCAAATCAAAATGACGCTGAGATTCCATCCGCACCTGTCAGAATGGCCTAAATCAAACCCTCAAGTGACAGAACATGCTGGTAAGGATGTGGAGAAAGGGGAACACTCCCCCATTATTGATGAGAGTGCAAACTTGTACAACCACTTTGGAAATCAGTCTGGCACCTCAAGACCCTGTTATCCCACTCCTGAGCATATACGCAAAAGATGTTCCACCATACTACAAGGACATTTGCTCAACTATGCTCATAGCAGTATTACTCATAACAACCCAGATGTCCTGCAACCAAAGAATAGATACACTGTGGTACATCTACACAATGAAATAAACTATTAAGATATTAAAAACGAGGGCATCATGAAATTTGCAGTCAAGTAGATGGATCTGGAAAACATCATCCTGGGTGAGGTAACCCAGACTCAGAAAGGCACACATGGTATATATGCATTTACAAGCACTTCTTAGCCATATGATAACCATACTACAGTCCACAGACCTAAAGAAGCTAAGTAACAAGGAGACCCGTAGGAAGGATGCTTAATTCTCATTCAGAAGGACAGATAGAATAAACACTGGAAGCAGATGAAGAGAGAGAACAGGATGGGAACCTACCATAGAGGTCCTCTGAAAACTCCAGCCAGCAGGGGATTGAAGCAGATGCTGAGACTCAGCCAAACTTTGGGCAGAGCGCAAGGAGTCTTATGGAACAGTGGGGCGATGGAAGGATGGGGAGGGAAGAGAAGCTCCACAAGACCAATGAAGCCAACAAATCTGGGCCCAGGCGAGAGGGGCTGCAGAGACTGATGCACCAACCAAGGACCATACATGGAGAGGACCTAGACCCCCTGCTCAGATGTAGCTGATAGGCAGATCAGTCTCTATATGAGTCCCCTAGTAAGGGGAGTAGGGCCTCTCTCTGCCATGGATTCTGTTGCCTCCTCTTAGATCACTTTCCCCTTGTGACCTTGCCAAGAAGAGAGGATGCAGGCAGTGCTGATGAGACTTGATAGGCTGGGGTCAGTTAATAGTAGAGGATGACTCCCCATTTCTGAGGACTAAGGGAGAGGGATGGGGGAAAGAGAGTAGGACCAGGAGGAATGAGGGAGGGGCCTATGATCAGGATGTAAAGTAAATACATTTTTTAAATTAAATTTTTTTTAAAAAGATTCTCTAGCTGGGTGCAGTGGTGTACACCTGTAATGCCAGCACTCAGGGATGCAGAGGCAGGCAGATCTCTGTAAGTTTAAGGACAGCCAAGGCTACACAGAGAAATCCTATCCCGAAAAACAAACAAGACAATGTCTTGATAAAATAAGTTATTTGTGGTTTAATGATAGCCATTTTGGCTTGGCTGAGATCGACTCTCAATGTAGCTTTAATTTCAGTCTTTCTGATGGCCAATGGGATTGAACAATTTTCATGTATTCATTGGCTGTTTGTATGTTGATGGCTTGTGGTTTCCTTTTTGTGTTCTTTGTGTACTCCAGATATCCCTTCTCTGTCAGAGGCAAAGCTAAAAAAGGTTTTTCTCCCATTCGGCAGAATATCCATCTGGTCTTTGACTCTTTCTCAGGCTATGCCGAAATTTTATGAGTCCATAAATAAATTTAAATTTTGGAGATTTTAACTTTATGAGTCCCATTATTTCATGAACAACTGGACTCCCATTCGGGGGGGGGGGCGGGGAGGGAGAGTGTGTTTGTCTGTCTTGAGGAGTTGTCCCTATTTTTCCTCTAGCATTTTCAGAGTCGAAGGCCTTACATTAAGATCTTTAATGCATTTAGATTCTTCTTTTCCCCCTCACAGGATGAAATACAGGGCTCTAATTTCATTTTTTTTTTTTTACATGTGGATGTGTACTTTTGCATGCACCATTTGTCAAAGAAGCTGTCAAAGAGGAATATTTTAATATTATGTGGCCAGAGCTATGTAGATTCATTTCCAGGTCCTCTGTTTGACTCCCTTGGTCCCCACTTCTGGCTTTGTGCCAGCATTGAATGGTTTTGTTAATATGGCCTGTGGTACAATTTAAAGTCAGGTACTGTGATCCTGCCAGCCTTGCTGTTTTGCCTGATGACCTTGGATCTTTGGAGTCTTCGGCGCTTTGTTGTGAGTTTTGGGGTTACATCTTCAGAGACAGGAGTGATAGGTAGGACAGAAGGAGTGCTGGGTTTAGACTTTATAGGGATAGAGAGTTCATGTCCCAAGGGCAAGAGAGGAAGGTTGGGGCTGCATTTGAGAGCCTGCCACCAGCATCCATGGGGTAGCCACACTATGGTCAGAGCTGACAGCCTTCTGGCAGCCAGGTGCTGAGCCCACACAAGGACTGACAACAGGCTACTTTTGCAAGGCACCAGGGCTGGAAGGAATGTGAAAAGCTTGGGGAGGGGTGCAGGAGAGGTGGCCCATCTCCTTTCACTTCTCCATTTCTGTAATAACCTGGTGAAGAGCTGGACAGTGGACCTGATGGAGGACTTTTTTTGGTGCGCTTTTGCTTTTCTTTCCTGGGTTCAGAGCTGTCTCCTGCCTGATCTACTCTTATTCTGTGCCTTCTTTAGATACACGCACGCACGCACGCACGCACGCACGCACACACACACACACACACACACACACACACACACACAGAAAGACGAGGGGGTGGAAAGGGAGAGAGAATGAATCATGACCCACTTGGCCTGTCTAAAGAGCCTTTCTGGCCCTCTCTGAAGGGAACCACCTCTAGATGTTCCCACTGTCTTGCAAAGAAGATGCTTGAAGATTTCAGTCAGCCTCCTCGCTGGAGTGATGTTCCCAGCCAGCACCCAGCTCTGGCCAGGTTGGTTTCTAGGTGTTCCTAGGAGAAAGAAGACTGCTCTAGAGACCTTCCTAATGCAGTCTCTCATGTTGTGGTGACCCCAGACAGACCTGCTTGGGTAACGTCCACAAACAGGGGAATTCACTCAAGTGCCCACAGCTCCTGCTCCAAGAGACACTGTTCTTACTTCCATGCAGAGAATTTGCCTATACCTCAAAGGATGACTGCCCCTGTTGTGATACGCACCATTCCTGCCTTGGCCTTTGAGACCTGCCAGAGACAGGAGCCATGCCCCCACCACCCACGCACCACCCACTACTCTTCTACTTTTATTAGCAAGCTTCTGTTTATTGAATTGCTCTGCAGTGGACTGCTGCTGAGCACCCTGAGAACAGAGAGCTGTAAAATTTCCTGACAGTCTCTCAAGTAGACAGCCTGAAGTCTACTAATAATGTAGATCTGTAACATTCTCCATCTTTCTCGACCAGTTGGCAAGCCTGTTTCGACTTTCCTGTTACAGTTTACACTCTCCCATTAAAATTGCTCCTACATGGAAAGGAAAAAAAAGTTCCTTTGTTTTGTTTTGTTTTTTCCTTTACCAGCTGCCCATTCCATTCTTGGAGGGAGAGCAGGACAGGAACCCAAGATAAGAAAAATCAACTCTTTCAATATGATAAACCCCACCCATTCACTATAACTTGAGGTCTCTCATATGCATGAACATTTTTAACATTATCTTTTGTGCTACTGTGTTTTAATTTTGCAATTAAAATACACTAAACTAACCCACTATGGTGACTCATTCCTATAATACCAGTCCTTGAGAGGTGTGAGGCAGGACAACCAAGGAGCCTCAAGGTATTTCTCTGCTACCTAAAGAGTTTAAGGCAGCCTAGGCTACCCAAGACCATGTTTCAGAATTTTTTAAAAAGAAAAGAGGACCATGAGTGGTGGTGCACACCTTTAATCCCAGCTCTCAAGAGGCAGACACAGGCAGATCTCTGTAGGCTCTAGCTTGTTCAATTTTTATACATTTTAAATCTCTTTTTCATAATTTTTTTTTTTTTTTTTGCTTTATGTACACTGGTGTTCTGCCTGCACGTATGTCTGTGTGAGGGTATCATATCCCCGTAATTGGAATTATAGACAGTTGTGAGCTGCCATGGGGGTGCTGGACACTGAACCCGGGTCCTTTGGAAAAACAGCCAGTACTCTTAACCTCTGAGCCATCTCTCCAGCCTCTATCTTTAACCTTTTATTGTGGAAATTTTTACATGTAAAAATAGGAAAATATAAAATGAAAACTCACATACTCACAACCTTGCTTCAGTAATTATACTTTGCCATTCTCTCTTCATTAATTTCTCCCTGAAATTTATAATTTATGGGTTGTTTTCTTTTTTTTTTTTTTTTTTTTTTTTTTTGTCCTGGAGCTTTTTTTTTTCAATCTGGACATATTTTATTACTTACAAATAAAAATTCAATATGCTTATCTAATGCATAGAGATTTAAAGAAAACAAGACGACATCAACATTATACCTTTAATACAAACAGCTCCATAATGTGCTTCATATTTAATTCAAAGCGAGCTTTCCTTTTTATAAATTCCATTTTTTAATTTTTAAAAAATGTTTAGTTTCACATGAACTCTGGTGCCCCATATTTGACCATGTCCCCTGGATGGGGAGGCCTGGTAGCACTCAGAGGAAGGACAGCAGGTTACCAAGAAGAGACTTGATACCCTATGAGCATATACAGGGGGAGGAGGTCCCCCTCAGGCACAGTCATAGGGGAGGGGAGTAAGGGGAAAATGGGAGGGAGGGAGGAATGGGAGGATACAAGGGATGGGATAACCATTGAGACGTAACAAGAATAAATTAATAAAATATATATTTTAAACATTTTTTTAGATTTTTCTTTTTTTACATATACACTTATATTATACCTATATCCAATCAACTACCTAAAGCAAGAAGAACCATGAAACAATCAGGAATTATATAAATTTTACATTCATAGTGTTTTGGCTATTTGTATTTGGCAACCTTAAAGAAAATATCTTTCCCATCTTGGTGCATCTAAAATTCTGAATGTAAGTCAATATCTGTCATATTTCATCTTTATCAACTTAAAATATCTATCTAGACCTAAAAAATCTTAACCCCTAAACAACTAAGCTTAATTGTAAAACTAAACTATCTGGTTTTCAAATCCACCAGAGACTTGGGAAGCTGCAGGTTAGAAGCTTCCAAAATGAGAAAATGACAGAGACAGTTTGCTGCCTAGACAGTCACCTAAAACTATAATGTTGGAGCATCATCTTCCGCCTTCTGGCCCAATATATCTGGCAGGCATATTTGTGATGCAGGAGCTATTGAGGACTTGCTTACCCTGTCTTGGTAAAATTTGGCCATCAACTCTGCCTGCATCCAATCTTGCCCATTTTTAGGCGGAATTCTGTCTGTGGCTAAAACAAGGACATTCACCCAGTGGCTGGTCTGCTACATTTGAAGCCATCGCCACACAGAGGTTCATTGATGCTCATCATCTTCTTTGAAGTAGGCTAGGTGTTGCCAGGAGTTAACCTGTCTTATTGTCAAAGAATCTTTTAAATAGTAATTAAAAATCTTTAAATGCCATATTCTATAGGTTTCTGAGGTTTTTGAAGACCTTATCTAACCTTATCTGTCTATAGAATCATATCTACTATTAAACCTAGGATGTATATTCTTGTGATAAAAATAGACTAGTAATTGACATGACCATGATTTGATCAACTAACAATTATCTTATATTACTTTATTATCCTAAGCAGCCTGAAATAGCACTTTCAAAGTATTAGAAGTAAACCTTGTGTTATAGTTGAGTTTATATGGCTACAATACTTCATATTTAGAGAAGAAATATATATAATGTGTGTGAAGAATAATCTTAAATTTGAATTCTGTACCAATGTATCAAAATTAAACTTATTTTGCCTCAATATACAAAATTCTACAACAGTGAATTAAAAATAACCTTGTGAGTAGCAATTAAGGCATTAAGTTGAGGAGTAGATTCAATAATCTACTTTTTTCCCTATCATCCCTATATATTTCTATATCCCCCCTTCTTTCTTTCCAACCCCTATCACCAACCCTAAGAAAGTAAGATAAAGGAAAAAAGAGACATCCCTGAGTCCAACCTTGTTTTCTCTTTGAAAAAGACAAATAACTTATAACCAACTCCCAATGAAAATAAACATCTACAGCTCAAGAAAGCAACCAAAAACCTACCCAAACCCCCCCTTAAGGTAAATGGGGTATCATTCTCTTAAGGTTTCTTCTGCATGATTTGGGATGAACAATACCTTTGTAGGGGCCCAAAATAAAATTGGAGAAAATGGTTAAACAAGCTAGGAATAGCATTTGTGGTCCTGTTTCTAAATGTTGAGAAATTCCAGACTTAATTAAAGTCCTGTGTGGGGCAGTCTGAATTGCTGGGCCAATTCTAATCAGAAGCTTTCTTCAAAGTTTTCCTGGGAGCAACTGAAGCACTTGGTGCTGGAACATGAAGGATGCAGTGTGTCAGTGCCCAGCATGCCAAAAGGAATGAATCCTGTCAGGTCTGATCCAGTGTCAGTGTCTAGTTCTTTTGTTCCAAAAAAATATAATTTATCACAAGCATTATACAGCCCTAAAGTTATACATGTATAAGGTGTGGGTGATGCACGTAACAATTAAGGCTCCATTTTTTTAATGGACAGGCTTGCCTCTTGAATGCTGGGATTACAAGCATGTACTTGATTTTAAATTTTCCTTGCTTATTGCAAATGTATTATTTTAGAGTTGTCCAAACAAAAACAAACACATGGTGTATGAGTTTCAAAATAGAGTTCATGTAATTCTCTCGATTTATCAGTTATGATTGGAATGTAGAATGTCCCCCATAGACTCGTCCACTTGAACACTTGTTTCCCACAGGGTGGCACCATTTAGAAGATTATGGAACTTTAGGAGTGAAACCTAGCGGGAGGAAGTGAGTCACAGTGGGGTGGCCCATGAAGGCTTAGAGCCTGGCCCTGGCCCTGGCCCTACTTCCTGCTTCTTTGTATATTTGTATCTTGTCTACATACAGCAATGTGACTGGCCGCCTCAAGCCAGTGCCACCCCTTCCCCATTATCATGGCCCATATATATCCTTTCTCAAGGCCAAAATAAACTGGCCTTGTCAGATACTTCATCACAGAAGTAGCAACACTTTCCCTTTATTCTTTCCCTTTTGTTTTTCAATCTGGCATCCTGAATTAGCTTCATAATAGACCCCATAGTTTTTGAAGAAGTGGGGTTGTGCCTCTAGAAGGTCATACAGTCTGGATTGTTCTGACCACATCTGCTTGGGGTCATTAACAGTTTGTCCATCTGCATATATTCCTAGAAGCTGGTAGGTGGGTGGCTTATGAGGCTTCATTATTTTGGGGTCCCAAGTTTACAAGTGTGGGGGGAGGCAAGTATAGACTAGGGTTGGTACAACAGCTTAGCTTTAAAGTAAACTGTAGTGGCTTTGTTAGACACGATGAATCTGTGCTGACGGTATACTTTTTTTTCCTCTCTACATCTGCTTTCTAACAAGATCCTCCTTTTTAAACTTTGGGGTGCTGTTTCAGACCCATCCTCCCACTGTGGCATCACTCTCAAATGTATGAAGAATCTTACTTTCAGCTGGGGAACGTTTCTCTTCCGTCCAAATTAAACTTTAATTTCTCATCTATCTCAAGTTATCTGTCCTCCCCTTACTGGTCCCCCTACTGCAGCTGGTAGGCAGGGGCCAACGCCTGCATTTATTCCAGTTACTGGGCAGTCTCCCTGTGATGTCTTCTTGATCCATAGGAAACACTGTGTCTGCTCTGCCCAGTGATGGCATCGCCAACTCTCATGGCAACCTTTTGTCCCAGCCCTGAAGCAAGAAAACCTCCAACCTGTTCTTCAAGTCTCTAGAGCTGTTAAAGTCCAGGGATCTTTTTCAAGTTCTTTCCCAAACTCCCTTCTCTCTTGTAGTAAACCAGATGCAGCTCAGAAGGAATCCCACCGGAGGAAAGGTCCAACATCCCATTTTAGACAGCCCCCCAGACGCTTCTACAGACTGCCCACTGCCTCCCGCCACTAGCCTCAGTTCCATCTACACAGAGAAGGAATGCCATTGTGTGCCTTTTAGCAAACTGCCCTAAAAATGCATGTGTCCTAATGAATCGCAGGTTTTTCCTGCTGGTGCTGTTTGAAATAGTGGCTACCTGTTGCCTTAGGTTTCTATTGCTGTGATAAAAACACAAATGACTAAAGGTGTCTTGGGGAAGAAAGGGTTTTATTTCACCTTACAGCTCTCAGGTCACACTCCATCACTGAGGGAAGTCAGGGCAAGAACCTGCAGTCAGGAACTGAAGCAAAGGACATGTAGGAATGCTGCTTACTGACTTGCTCCTCCTGGCTTGCTTGGCTTGCTTTCTCATACACTCAGGGACCACCTGACCACAGGGGTTGCACTGCCTAAAATGAAATTTTGGAATTTTCCTCCTGATAGGATGCCTTCTGTGTTGCATTTGAGTTATTACCTGAGACGAGTGAGTTTGGCAAAGATGCCGAAAAGGATCCACTGGATGTTAAAGGGTTGCACAGTGGATGGGCCCTCTCACATCAATCACTAGCCAAGAGAATGCTCAGAAGACTATAGTCTAATCTTATGGAGACATTTTCTCCATTAAAAGTCCCTCTTCCCCAATGACTCTAGCTTGTATCAGGTTGACATAAAACTAACCAACACCTGGTGAGAAAAGTTGTGTGGTACTAAGACAGTGGTTCTCAGCCTCTGGCTTCCAAACCCTTTGAGCCAAAGAGCCCTTTCCCAGGGGTCACCTAAGTATCACATATTTACACTATGATCCATAACAATAACAAAATTACAGTCATGAAATAATGAAAATAAGCTTATGGTTAGAGATCACCACAACATGTATTGTATGAAGGGGTCCCAACATTAGGAAGGTTGAAAACCATTGTACCGAGACCTGTGCATATATTGAGAGCCCCTCTTTGAAAGAGTGGGGAGTGTTTATTTGTCTTACACTTCCATACCTTAATTTATCACTGAAGGAAGTTTAGGGCAGGAACTCAAACTTGAAGACAGGAGCTGATGTAGAGGCCATGGAAGGCTGCTGTTTACTTGCTTCATATCTCTCTCTCTCTCTCTCTCTCTCTCTCTCTCTCTCTCTCTCTCTCTCTCTCTCTCTCTCTCTCTCTCTCTCTTCCCCCTCTCTCTCCCTTCTCCTCCTCCTTTTATATATTACATCCCAACTACAGTTTCCCCTCCCTCCCTTCTCCCAACCTACCCCCACCCCCGCCCCACCTCCCCTCTCCCACATATCCACCCTACTTCTGCCTCCTCTAGAGAAAGGAACAGACCTTCTCCCAGGGTCATCAACCAAATACAACATAATAAACTACAATAAGACCAGGCACATACCATCACATCAAGACTGGACAAGGCAACCCGGCAGGAGAAAAAGGGTCCCACAAGTAGGCAAATGATTCAGGGACAGCCCCCTGTCCCACTATTAGGAATCCCACAAGAACACCAAGCTACTCAGCCGTAACATATATGCAAAGAGCCTAGGTCAGACCCTACAGGCTCCTTGATCTCTCCAAGCCCCCAGGATTCCCAGTCAGTTGATTCTGTGGGCCATGTTCTTGTGGTGTATTCCTGAGCCCCCAGGGTCCCCCCAATCCTTCCTCTCCCTCCTCCACGGGACTCCCCAAATTCCCATTAATGTTTAGCTGTGATATTCTGCGTCTGCTCCCATCAGTTGCTGAAGGATGTCTCTCTGGTCTCCTTAATGATAATTCTGCTAGGCTGTAGTCTCAGAGCACTGTAGGCAGGACGCGCTGTAGATCAGAGGATTTGTGGCTAGGTTGGTGTCTTACTCTTCCACTTGAGGCCTTGCCTGGTTACAGAAAATGGCCAGTTCAGGCCTCATGTCCCCCATTGCTAGGAGTTTTTGCTAGAGTTACTCTTGTAGATTTCATGGAGTTTCCACTGCACTAGGTTGCCCTCTCACCCCTGAAATTCTCCCCAATCCCAGTCGTTTTTCCCAGTATTACCCCAACACACGCATACACACATGCACACACACACACACACACACACACACACGTGCACTCACACACACACACTTGATTCCTCCTGTTCCCAACCCCTCCCATCCCTAGTCCACCTTCAAATTCCATTCTATTTTCCCTTCCCAGGGAGATCTTGTGTCCCCTTAAGCCCTCCTTGTGACTCAACCTCTCTGGGTCTGTGGACTATAACATGATTTTCTTTTACTTTACAGCTAATGTCCACTTGTAAGTGAGTACATACCAAAACATGGGCTAATTCTTACATGTTGTTGTTGTGTTCAATGATGAACTCTAAATTCTTGGACAACAGGAAAATTCTAATCTATATCCATATAAATCTAGTAAGATCTGGGGCCCAGGGATGCAGCTGGGAGGTAAAATGGTTGCCTAGCATAGGCAAGGCCCTGTGTTCAATTCCTGTCACGACAAAATCACAAATGGCAAACCAAACAAAAGTGATCCTCACTTCACTTAGTTTGGAAAAGAATATAGAAGTTCCTGGTTTATTTTCAAGTGAAGAGCTTAGAGAAACTCCAACTGACATAAAAATTCTTGCCAGGTGTCAGTGGGATGTTCTCCTCTTCTGTCCTTCCTCGGGAAAGCCTGCCAGGCCTTGCAAACCCAACCCCCAACAGAAGCAAGAAATGGAAAACATTTCCCAAAACAGCAGAAGATAAGGAAGCAGGCCACAGTGACATAGAAGCTAATTACTTACAAATGCCGATGAAATGAGAAGTCCACTGTGTTCTTTAACATTCCAGATTTGTGCATAGGGTGGCAAACTTGTTTACTTCTCTGTTTTATTGGCTACAACCTAAAAAAAAGAAATGGGATTGATACGTTAAGGTCTCTGTGTGTTCTTTTACTAATGGCTTTAGCTGCAATTAACTGAGTAATAATCTGCTTGCTGGGGTCAGTCTGAAGGAAAACCACAGTAAGAAAATGACAAGAAAGCCTATGGACTTACTGAAGAGTTGCCAGAAAACATTTTTATTTTGTTCTCAGCCAGAATGGGAAGAAACAATAAACTGAACATTACAGTTGATGAAACAGTACACTTGGCTAAATACCAGGGACCTAGATGAGGAGGAGTTAGGCCCAAGGAAAGAAAATAAAACTTTATGGAAGACAGGAGAGTTGTCTCTGTGGTTAAGAATACTTGCTGGTCTTGCAGAGGACCCAAGTTCTGTTCTCAGTGCCCACAGGGTGGCTCACAACCATCTGTAATGCTGGGTGACCTGACACACTCTTCTGATCTCTGTAGATATCAGGCATGGACATGGTACCTTCGTGCAAAACATTTATTCACATAAAAATAAAATGTGGGTCAGTGAAATTTCTCAGCAGGTAAAAACACTGGCTGTGTAAACCTGATAAACTGACTTAATCCCTGGAACACACATTAAAAAAAAAAAAAAAAAAACCAGATACACCGACATGCATCTGTAATCCCAGAACTCCTATGGTGAAATGGGAGGCAGAGACCACAGAACTGATAGCTCACTGGCCAGCTATCCTGGAGCATACAGCAAGGCAGAAACAACAAGGAAGTCCTGTCCCAACCAGATGGAAGGTGAGAGCTCTAAAAGTTGTCCTTTTAGAGTGTACTATGGTATGTGTGTGCCTACACACACACACACACATGTATTCATGTATATACATGTACACAGGCACATGTATTCATGCATTGCATGTACACACACACATACACATGTGTTTAAATGTCTTGTCTGCCTCTTCCAGATGTGTGTAATTGTGAATCACTTGGACCACACTGAAGTTACTCTGGACATGGCTGGTTACATATGCTTGAATTTAAGGATTATACATTCAAACTATATGCACTTATTAGACCTTCAAGTTCATACTATATATTAATCTTTTAAAAATGAAGGAAGGAAGGGAGAGAGAAATGAAAACAGAAATAAGGGAGAAATTGGGAGGAAAGGAAAATTGGTTTTAATGCTAATTTTAACAACCGAATAAGTATAAAATGCTAATAGTCTTTTCATGGTGCGGTTAAAGCATTGATTTTCAGCCTAATTGTGGAAATTAAGTAAAAATAAACATTAATTTAAAAAACATGTTATGGTAATAGCTGGAGAGGTAGCAACATAATAAGAATTTGAAAAGGAATGCTGCGCTAGTGTTGGCTTTTGCCTTTAATGCTGACATTATGAATTAATATTGTAACATTGAGGAATAGCAAACCCTTGACTCTGTCTTCAAAAATCCTATTTTCCAAGTTATTTGAATTTAATTACAACTGTGTTCAACCACAAATACATTCATATTTGTAGACCTCAGACATCCCATCAGGAAGTATAATGTAGAATACATGTTTAAAAATAACTTCATAAAACAGAATTTCCAAAGACAGAATATCATCCTTCATAATCCTTCATGTGCATATTGTAAAATCATTCCTTGTTTTCAGGTGAGTCTTGGGTGAAAATGCTGAGAAGAGGCCACACCTATGGTCCTATGGTCACCTACAGCACTAGACCCTCCAGACTTTCCTCCACCTTCCTGTCCTTTGCACGGGACCGTCTTCCAACCTGCTGTGCTTGTATTTCTGCCTGTTGCATTAGTTGCTTTTGTTACTATTACAAAATACCAAAAAATAAATGAGCAACTTAGGGAAGTAGGTGTTCCTTTTTGGATCACAATGCAAAGGTACCTTCCGCCCTCTTGGAGGCATCTAGAAGGGCATGGAGAGGGATGTCATAAAACCACCTCATGGCCAAAGTCATCTTTCTATTCAGGTTCTTCACACACTATACACCCATATACACATATCATTGCTCTACTAACAATATTAGTGAATATAATTTCTTGTCCATAGAATACAGACTCCATACAAATAGATTTCTGCTTTAATCAGGTATCATTATTGATAGTCTTTCTGTGTGTTGACAGGATCCATATTTTTACATTATAAAAGAATTTAAAAAGTAGGATATGACTCTTGAATTTGGGAGGGGTTCTTTCTTCTAAGAATGGAAACCATTACATAACTTAACAAGCCACACAAGAGGTTGCAAATCTCATGAGGGAAGAAACCGGATTCACAGGGGAGAGCAAGATTAGCAGAGCTTCTCTGAGGAGCCAGAGAAGGTTGAATTGAGGCCATGGTGAGATATTATTCAGGTTATTCTTGTTTGAAGGAAAAGAGGGATGTACCTACCATAGGGATGCACCTATCACTCATAGGGATGCACCTATCATATAGGCCAGAGTGGAGTGGAGTGGGCAAGAGGAGAAGAATGGAAAAGGTCAGGGAACCATATGCTGAGGGACCTTAATGGCCATATTAAAGAGTTGTGAAAGATAGAACAAGAATGGCCATCATTAGCTCATATATTTTAAAACTTAGTCACCAGGAAGTAGAACTGTTTGAAAGGATCAGAAAGATTAGGAGTGTAGCCTTGTTGGAGGAGGTATATCCCTGGGGGCGGGCTTTGAGGTTTTAAAAGCCTACACCAGGCTCAGTCTCACTGCCTGCAGATCAGATGTAGCTCTCAGATACTTCTCCATCGTCTCCTGTTCATGGGAGCCTACGTGCTTCCGTGTTCTCTGCCATGATGACAATGGATTAAGACTCTGAAACTATAAGCAAGAGAAAGACTTTTTTAATACTTTCGTCACAAGAGTTGCCTAGGTCATGATGTCCCTTCACAGCCATAAAACAGTGACCAAAACAAAAGTGTATGTTTTGTCTTAGTACCAACCACTGAAGGTGGTGAATTGTGTACCATGCCTTATATTTCTTGGCTTGTATTGAAGTTTTAAAGATAAACAGATGAACGTAACTCAATGAATCAATGATATAATTCATCAAAGTCACTTGTGACCTTTGCTTCCCCAGGCAAATTAATTAGAGTTTGGTGAGTTTTAATCACCATTTTCCCTTTCTAACATCTTCCATTTTATTTTAGATAACACATTATAATTGTTAATTTTATGTGTCATCTTGACTAGTCTAAGGGATGCCAAGATAGCTCTAAAACATTGTTTTTAGATATTTTTCAGGGTGATTCTGGAAAAGAGATTAGCATTTTAATCCATAGACTAATACAGAGGACCTGATTTCACCAGTGTGGTGAAGCCAGTCTAATGAATTCAACACAACACAAATAAACAAGGCCTAAGAGAATTTATTTTCTTTTCTGGAGCTGGAACATTCTACTCTTCTTCTTCTCGAATTTTGGAGTTACTAGTTCTCATGTCTTTAGAGTCTAGAATCACATCCAATTCTCAATCCTCGGTCCCTGTAGTAATTACACTATTACTTGGTTTTCCACTTACAGGCAGTGTATGGTAGTGAGACAGGCAAGGATAGGGAATATTTAGCAACCTGGGACTCACTTACTATGGGCTATATGTACAGTTTTCTTCTAATAATGCACTTTACAACTGAGGACCCTTAGCGGTACATACTATACATGCACACCCCATGCTAAATAACTGTTTGCAGTCTAGGATGCCCACCTGCATCAAGCTACATGCACACCCCCCCTCTGAGCAATGGAGTAAGTTTCTCCTCCCCCTAACAACCATCAAATTTAGACAGATTCTAGTCAGTCATACTCCAGTTAGGTTCCAGTACAAGAGTAGGGAGGCTGACTTAGACTGAACTGGTTTGCGGGGGGGGGGTGCATGCATAATAAGGTAAACAATGGCCTCAAAGTGAATTTTTCGGGAAAGCCTGTATTTACCATCTTTTACTGATTCATATGATTAAAATCACATGCATTATGGGAAGAGATATGCAAAGTACAAAAGAGACTATACAACTTAATCTGTCAATCAAAATAAAGAACCACCCAAACTAAGTCCTTAATAACAAAACATTTCCTCCTCTTCAAGCCCATAAAAGGAAGCCCCAAACGATAACTGAGGCCCTTGGAGAGTCACTGTTGACAGCATATTTTCTTCAGATCGCTACTATGGATTTGATTGTAAATAATATTTCCTTGCTACTTTGCATTCTGTGTGACTTTCTTTCCATTGTTTAAATAAAACAACCAAGAACCTGCAGTAGGGCTCCTTGGCCTCCGTGATCACATGAGGCAAAAACCACACTAAAGTCTTCGTCTGTATTAATGCATCATATTGGTTCTGTTTGCTCTGGAGAACATAGGTCTCCTCGTTGTGTCTGCCAAATAACGTCTTCAATGTCTGTTCTCTTCAAATTCTGTGAGCACATGGCTGAAGCCAGCCCTTCCCTGTCTTTCTGGAAGCTGAAGGTGGCCTTTGCTGTCAGGAAGTGAGTAGTGCATGTAACTGCTTCCGGATCATGGCCTACAGGGTATAAGCTGGGTGTTGGGTTCTGTTGGTTTTTGTTTGTTTGTTTGTTTTTTCTTTTAGAGATGGAGTTCTCATATCCCAGGCTGGCCTGAACACTCAAACTCACTATGTAAGTGAGAATGACTTTGAACTTCTGGTTCTCCTATTCCCAAGTGTTGTGATTATAGGTATGTGCCGCTGTGCTGGGTGTGTGACACACTGGAGGTCACACTCAGCGCTTTTGCACATGCTAAGAAGGGTATTACTAACAGGGCTAGAGCTCCAGGCCTGGATTGTTGTTGTTTCCGTTTTCATGGTTTTTGTTTGCTTGTTTGTTTGCCTTAGGGATTGAACTCAGGGTCTTGTACATGGTAAGCAAGCCCTCTACCCCAGCTCTGGATTCACTAGTTTTTTCATGCATTTTTCAGTGCTGTGGATCAAAGCTAGGACCTTGCACATGTGAGGAGTGCACTGAGCTCCTCCCTCCGCCTCTGGACCCAGCTTACTCATTCTGCTTCTGACTTTAGCTCGTCCTGTGGCTGCCATAGCCAGTTTCTCACACTCCAAAGCTAATGGTTCTGTCAGCTTCCAAAGCTCTTGGAACGTTTGCACCTGGGCCCAGATAGAGTTACTTTCTCGATGGCTATCTGTGGGGCTGGTAATCCAATCCGGAAATACGGCAGTGGGTAGGGCAATAGGGCCCTGTGTGGTAAACTTGTTCAGTAAGGCACATGACAAGTAAATTACTCTTCTTTCCTGCCCCTGACAGCATGTTCAGAGAGGCCTAGATAACATGTTGTTCACTCTAGAGCTTGTGTGGAATGCAGAAACAGAGCTAACCAAGGTCCTATTCAGTTCAGCAGGAACTTGGGAGACTGCGACAATAAAGTCTAAGAGCACAGCTGTAGGACGCAGCTGCTCCTCTCACAACATTTGTGTGCATTACCTTCAAAGCTGTGCAAACCAAAAAGAAAGCAGCACCTTGAAGGCAGCCACAGGAAAAGGCTCATCCCAGATGCACAAAGCTAGGAATGGCGGCGTCCCTGTCTGAATCATTGCAAGTCGGGAGTCTACCAAAAACATCTCCCCCCAAATCAAGAATTTATAGAGACACTGTTGAACAAGCAACCCCCCCAAACTATTAATTATACACAGATATGCAATTCTGAGGAATGGTACAGGAATATCTTCAGCGAGAAGCAATATTGTATTGGGGAAGGACTTGGATCTGCTCAAGAAATAGAGTGTCGGAAATGTCAGAAATAACAAACAAATGCAAAATTCATTAGAAAAATCAACATTCTAGTAGCACACAAACATTGAGTGATAGTTCTAACAAAAGTAATATGCATATGGCTGAGGGACACACAAGGCTCCACCCCTAGATGAAGCAGTTGATAGCTGCTAGAGGAGAGACAATCTTCCTTCTTTGGGTTTTGGGTACTGGTAAGTTATCCACAGTGGGCTGACCACACCCATGCTCATATGGGAAGAACTAATTGGACTTAATTGGCTATAGGATGTGTGTGTGTGTGTGTGTGTGTGTGTGTGTGTGTGTGTGTGTGTGTGTGTATGTGTATGTGTGTATTAAGAAAAGGATATGAAGTTGGGAGGTGTTAGAGAGTATCTGGGGGGTGAAAGGAGAAATTGGGGGTAGATATGATCAGAGTTCACTGTATAAATGCACAAAATCCTCAAAGAATACAATTCTAAAATAGTAATTTTAAAAAACGCAATAGCACACACCACACGTGGAAAGCATGGTGCGGAACAACTGCATCAATGAGATGGAGGACTTGGGATCACATTAAATACATTTTTGCAAGCTAGCCTGTGATTAGATAAAGACCAACCCAGTTAGTCTAACTGGTGTGAATAAAACATTATAGGCCCAAACAGAGAATAAAAATATGTCCCTGGGCCAGAGAGGAAATAAAGTAGACATAAAGAACAGAAAGACAACTGGAAACAAATCTTCAAACCACAAACTGGCCAAAAGGGAAGTCACAGGGTATGACATGAATCCTCACTGGCGAAATGACTGGCCTAGGAGACTCTCCTTTGGGTGTTTCTAGGGAGGTGTATCTGAGGAGCAAGAAGCACCCTAAAATGGAGGCACTTGTCCTTGGGCTGGGGGCCCAGACTGATGCAAAGGAGAAAGGAAATGAGGATCAGCATTCATCTTGTCTCCTTCCCTACCATGAAGGCAATGTGACCAGCTGCCTCAAAGCCTCTGCTTTTCCCTCAGTGGTGAACTTTTTCCCCTTCATGTTGTGGTTAATTTAAACGATATGCCTAATAAATGTTTATTATTAGGTTGTAATTATCATGGCAGTACTAACCAGCTATCAATGAAATTAAGACACAAACACTTGTAATTTTTAGAACAAGCCTTTACCTGGGGCATGGCCGATATTAACCTTCTAAACTAAGTTTACCTCCCAGTCCCATCTCAGGCTGCCTCCCATCCACGATCCCAGAATGCTTGTCAATGTTCTCCATCTCGTCTGTCCACATTGACCCAGCCATGTGCTCCTTCCCATGCTAACCCATGGCACTGGCCCATTTCCTTCTCCTATTCTGTCTTGCTTTCTCCTCCTTCTCTGCTCTCCCTTGTGGTCCTTTGACTCTGGCCTGTGGACCCCAAACTCTGCTTCCCTTTCTCCTTCCCAAGCTTCTGCATTTTTTATTAGCCAATTACTGTTAATTAGGCAAAGCAAGGTTTACACAAGGACAGGTATACATGCGAATGTGCTCCTCTGAGCAGGGAACAGATCTTGGAGGCCAGCAATTAGCATTAAAATACATGGCACCAGACCAACCCCAACACCTTAATCTATAATCAAAAATAAACTCTTCTGTCCTTAAGTTGCTTTCCTTGGGTATTTTATCACAGTAAGAATTGGTGAAGACTAGTAAACACAGAAAGTAAAAGATACTTAGAATTAAATAAAAATTAAAAGGGTGATTAGCCCACAATCATGGTTATGGGGAAATGATCACATTCTTACTTCCACCCATTATCTGGAGCCCTATGCTGATTTCTGCAGATTTTACTGGCTACTTCTTTGCTGGAAAGGTGCTTTGTGTTTATTTGCTCTGCTTTGTGTTTGAGTAGGTTTTAAGTGTAGCCATTTCTGGCCTGGAACTTAGTAAGGCTGGCCTCTAACTCACAGAGATCAACCCACCTCTTGTTTCCTGAATGTTGAGATTAAAGTCATGAGCCATAAGTCTGAGCAAGGAAAAGGGGTTTTGTTTTTGTTTGTTTTATGTTTTCTTTTTAAAAAGACTTATTTAGTATACAGTATTCTGCCTGCATATATGCCTGCACACCAGAAGAGGGCATCAGATCTCATGATGGATGGTCATGAGCCACCATGTGATTGCTGGGAATTGAACTCAGTTCCTCTGGAAGAGCAGTCAGTGCTCTTAACCTCTGAGCCATCTCTCCAGCACCTTGTTTTCTGTTTTTTAAAGTTGAGAATTCAAAGATGTGCCATTGGTATTTTCAAGAAGGAACAAAAGCCCAAGTAAAGATGTCATGAGAGCCAATATTGGTTGTCAACTTGACATACCCAGAAAGAGGGAAACTACAGCCATGCCTTTGCCACACCAGCACACGGACATGTCTGTGGGAGCATTTTCTTGCCAGCTAATTGTCCTTAGGATTCCTTCTTGAGTATCAGGAAAAACTATCCTCAAGAACTTATTGGACACCCTCACCTGGACTCCATAAAAAGGAGGAGACCAAAGACTGATGTTGAGATAGCTCCTGGTGATCTGTGTCATCTGGCTGCCCAGTGTGTGCATAAAGGGGTCAACAGGCAAAGAATTCCCAAGTCAGCCCCCACTGTTGATGTAGCAACTCAAATTGCCATCCACCCCTCCATCCATCCATTTGCCCATGTGCCTGTTGTACATCTGGGCCTGCCGTACATTTGTCTACCCACCCACCCATCCATTAGACTTGCTCTACGCCTCTACAACCTTGACACTCTGGCATCTTGCTCATGCAGCTCCACTCAACCCTGAGACTCAGCCTAATGCTGATGCTGAGGCTGGCTGAAGTGGCAGCTCCAACAGGGTTCATTATCTCATTCTCACAGATTTTCTTTGCATCCATCAGCTTTCTGCTTGCCTCTCAGATCCTTGGCAGCAATTCTGTAGCACGTGTGCAGGCATAGAGTTGTTGCGTAGTTCAAATGCTGTATACCTCCGCCGCCCCCATATCTAGTTATAGTCCTTCTTCTGAGAATCTCCTGTATCCATGTTGTGTAAGCATTGCTCCCCAATTTTCCCTTTTGGGCCTATAGAGCAGCTTATAGCCAATCGGTGAGCAGGGGCAGAGAATAGGGTTGGACTTCCTGCCAGCCAGGGCAGGAGGAATTAAAGGAGGAAGTGGGGGTGGGGGCAGGGTTTGAGCCACCAGAGACATCAAGGAGAGACCAGGAGACAGAGCTCAACAAGGAAAGCTACAAAATGCAAGTATCTCTGTGATTTACACTGGGAGGAAGCCAAATTAGCTTAGAGGGTTAAAAATAGAGTAATAACTTCTCAGTTCTTGTGCTATGAAGCTTGTTTGAATAATATAATAGAGTCTCAGTTATTTGCATGATAGCTGGCTTAAGAAAGAAACTTGAGAAACAAACACAGTAATATAAAATAACCTAACACATATGCATGTACACAAACACACACTATCCAATGAGTAACCTGTGATCTAAGAGTTAATTTTAGTAGCAAAGTTGGAATTGAAGAATTGGTGTTTGCCTCAGACAGCTATTTAGGACATCAGAAATGGCAAATGCTGTCAGCAAAATGGATATAATTGTAAAGTTATTGTTATTCAAAACATTCTACATATATTGTAGAAACACACAGAGTTCCTTACACAAAATGCTCATGACACAGATTCTAAGATTCATAGACTAAGGAGTTGTTAAAAACAAATTGTGTTCCCTCTGCCTCTATCTTTGTCTCTCTCTGTCTCTGTCTCTCTCTAACAGGCTGTCACTATGTAGCACTGGTTGACCTGAAATTCTATGTAAACCAGTTGGCCCCAAACTCACAGAGATTAACTTTTTTCTGCTTCCTGGGTTCTGGAATACATTTGTTTATTTTATATGCGTGGAGAGAAGGGCATATGTGTGCCATGGTGTATGCACAAGTCAGAAGACAACTTGTTGCCTAACACAGGTCACCGGGCTTGGTGGCAAGTGACTTTACCACCACTAAACTAAGTAGTTTTCAGGTAGAGCTGTTGTGTTAGAAAACATGAACAGCATACGCTCAATTAGATGGCAGTTAATTCAGCTAACAACAACTAAAATGTTCAGGAACACATCCCACATTTTTTTTTTTTTTTTTGAAATTCAAATTCAAGTGGGTATCTAGTTGTTAGAAGAACCCTGCTTTTGAGGTTGCAGTCCTCCTGGTCCAGATAGCCACTCTGAGCTCAACCTTAGGTACAGGCCTCCAGCTCTCTGCCTGATGCCATCTGGAAAGTCTCTTTAGACATAGATACCCCTAACCACATGTGATATATGGCCCTTGACACAGATCCCTGCTAGCTCTCCCTTCCCTGCACCTTTAATCCTAGCACTAAGGAGGCAAGGTAGGCAGATCTCTATGAGTTTGAGGCCAGGTTGGTGTACAAAATGAGCCGAGGACAGCCAGGACTATTATATATAGAAAAAAAAAGCACTTCTTTTTATTTAAAATTTAACCAAGCCAATCATGGTAATAATATATGTATAATCTCAGAACTTGGGAAACTACAGGTAAAATATCATTATTGAGGACAGCCTGGGTCACTAGGGAGACTAGATAGTTAGATATTATAGATGATAAATAGATAGACACATACATAGATAGATAGATAGATAGATAGGTGATAGATAGAGTGGGTAGATGATGGATAGACCCATCAATGTGTAGATGCATAAACAGGCAGACAGTTAAATAGATGACAGATGGGTGTGATGGTTCATGCCCATCATCCCAGCACTTGGGAGGCTAAAGCAGGAGAATTGCATTTTTAGTTCAAGACCAGCCTGAATTGCTTAGAGAGTTCCAGGCCAGACTGGGCTATAAAATAAGATATGGTCTCAAAACAAAACCAAAGAGTAAATAGGCAATAGAAGAAATCAACTAATTCAAAGTTTAAAGGTAGCACTCGGGAGGCAGAGGCAGGTGGGTCAAGTTCAAGGGCAGCCTGGTCTACAAAGCGAATCTAGGACAGCCAAGGCTACATAGAGAAACCCTCAAACAAACAAACAAACAAACAAACAAGCAAACAAACAAAGTTTAAAGGTATAGATATAAGTATATAACCAGAGTCCTTTCACAATACAGAGAATAAATCTAGCATCAGTCATTCTACCATGAGGGGTGAGGGGTATGCATCAGTGACAGAGCTATCTCCTAACACGTGCAAAGCCCTGGGTTTTATCCTCACCCTCAGAACTGTTCACACAGTGGAACTGATTTCCTTGCTTCTACAGTAGGTCACGAATAGCAGGAACTCTTCTGCACATATAAGGAAACCACACAGAACCCCGCCAGGAGACAGCACATGGCTTCCAGATGATCAGATTTCCAGCCTGCCACCTCCAAAGCCCTAAAGAGGCTGGGATGGCCAGCTGCAATAGCTTACTCCTCCTTTACAGTCACCGAGAGGTAGCTCAACACACAACAGGTGTTGGTGTGCATCTAAGTAAGCACGGGGATTAGGAGCTGGGGCTGGGGTTTAACTCCTAGTGGTCATAGGACTGCACTGCTCACTAATTAGTCCCAGGTCTCTGCTCAGCATCGCCCTCTAGAGTCCCATCATGGCTACTCCCCTGTTTCAGATTTTCAGAGTACTTACTTATTTTATTTTTGTGAGTGAAACTACAGGTCAAACCTAGAGAATCATGTGTGCAAGGAAAGAGTTACTATCAAACTATCCCAAGAAAGCTTTTTTTTTTTAAACTTAGAGGTCTGTGTTCTTACCTGCTCATTAGCCTGCGTACAGAATCTACTTCTCCATAATACACCTTATGATGAAAGCTGTCACCCACTGCGAGTATCCCAAAGTGCTGCTGACTGAATTTGTCACCGGTGGAATAGAGAACGTAAGCCTTTACATGAGGGTGTGGAGATCTACGGAGATGGCGTGGTAGAGAGAGATGCCATTCCTTCATTCAATCTTCTTTCCCGTTAGTGGTCCACTGTCCCATTAAGGGATGTAGCGGCTGGACCAAAAATGCTAATCCTTAGCTTTTGAGCCCCTCGGTAATGGAATAGATTTTCCTGGATGGTTTTTGACAAATGGGCTGGGCGTTCTGTAAAGGTTGGCCTATAGAGGGTGCTAGCTCACTTCGAGAAAAAACAAAACCGGAAGAAAGCTGGGCAGCCTCCTAGAGCACAGAAACAAACAGTAAGGCAAGCAGAGAGATGTAACTGGAGGGAGGTTTATAGTTTCACGCTTTGCTTCAAAACCAATAGTTAATAGAAAAATAAAATAATAAAGCAACTTGTGAAAATGTTAGAGACACACAAAGTCCTCTCCTGAGAAAAGAAATGGTGATGGATCTGGGTCTTCCGATGCAAGGAGAAGCCAGGCGAAAAAAAAAGTAAGCAGGAAAGGACTCTGAACGTGAAGACTGAGGCCCGAGAGGATACGCGTTCCATCTTCATGGCATGCTGGACAATGGTGACCTTAAAACTTTAAGACCAAATGCGAGATGCCTGTGGACTGTGGGGTGTGCCTCAACTGCGGTTCAGACAGGCATAGATAGCATCCCTGAAATGGAGTCTCGGCTTCTGTGTTCCGCTAGAGTTCATGCCTAGCTCACAGTTAGGCCAGAGGGAGAGAATTAGTTAAGCGGCTCATCACGGAAGGGACAAGGGAGCTTGTGATCATAGACAAACTGGTCTTATGATGTCAGAATCTGCAGGCAGAAGAAAAGCGCCTCTCAGAGAGGAAACGAAGCAAGTACGCATTACCAGGAAATGTATTCCAGCCACCACAGTGCCGGGTGACCCTCAAACATTTCAAGGGAAAGTTGGAAGCAAAGCAACCTTAAAGCTGTGACATATCTTATCACCACACAGAGCTGTCAGTTTCCTAAGCTCCTAATCAGTTCAAAGTGATAGTCGTTTTGTGGTAATGCTTAATGGCTAAACTTTGAACAAAAATCAATACATTTCGGATAAGGAAACGGAGTGGCTTAGCAGGTAAAGGCACCTGCTGCCAAGCTGGACAACCTGAGTTGAATCCCTAAAATGAATGTGGTAGGAGGAAAGTAACCTTCATGAGTTGTCCTCTGACTTCCATGGGCATGCACACCCCCAGACACCCAAGCCCAACCCAAGGACAAAGACAGTAAGTAAAGGTCAAGGAATGCCTTTGTTAAAACAATAAGGCCCCTCCCACAACGACCTTTAAAATCAACAAAACACACATGTTGTTGTTACTGTTGCTGTTGTTAGAGAGTAAGAAAACATCTATTTTCCCAATGAATTGCCTTGCTTAAACTGATTGTTTGAAGATAAAATTTGACTCCTACGAGCTGGCTCAGTGGATAAGAGCATTTCCTGTACAACCCTAAACACCTAAGTTTGGACCCCAGCACCAGCATAAGAAACCAAGTTTGACTGTGTACACCTGTAAACCACCAACACTGTAGATAACAGAGACAGAAGGCTCGCCAGCCTTGTAGACTTCCGTCCTAGCTACAGCGAGAGACCCTGTATCAAAGGAACCAGGAGACAGAGCAAGACACCAAAGCTCTTGGTCTAGTGCACACAGGGAAGTATACCGCTCCCAGCCCCAATTAGGATTTAGCTTTCAAACAGCCAAATCTGTCTTCTCAAGATTTCTCTGCCTCTTTCTCTTAAGGATTCACTTCGTTTCTTGTGTTCAGCCAGTCTTCTGTTTATATTTTGTCTGTCCATTTGGAGGCTTCCTGATTCCTTTGGGTGGCGTCCCTTTCTCCTGGATGTGGGGCAGGACCCCCTCTCAGACAAAGTAAGCAGGAGATTTTCTTTATTCAGCTTCTATGCAGAAAGATGGAGGGATGTCAAACACCAGACTATCCAAAAGGAGGGTCACAAAGGGTCGAAAGATCATCATAAGAGGTGAAGTCTGTAAACATCTCAAAAAGTACAGCAGATGGGATTCCTGGCTGGACATGGCTATTCCTGTAACCCCAGCACCCATAAACCTGAGGCAGAAGCATGACCATGAATTTGAAGCCAGGCTGTGTCACACTGTGAGTTCTAGGCCAGCTTTGGTACAGAGCTACGGAGTAAGACCCTCTTCCAAAAATTACAAAACCAAAAGACCTTCAAAAAACAAAACAGGAGCTCAAGAGGT